>NC_073746.1:300108450-300408450 GCF_029784135.1 Toxorhynchites rutilus septentrionalis | reverse complement strand
AAGATCACTGTCCAGTTTCGTACCGGCGTTCGAAAGCTTCTCAAACAAATCTTCGAATTTCTGTAGATGCTCTTCGATGTCGTCGCCTTCGTGATACTTCAGATCACAGATTCGTTTCAAGAGATGCACTTTTGAAGTTAACGATTTCTTCTCATGTTGCTTCTTGAGATTTTCCCACACGGCTTTGGCAGTTGTTGTATTCCGGATGTGACCGTGTTGGCTCCGGCTGAGGAGTAACCCAATCGTCGCACGAGCTCGTTGATCACCATCTTCCCATGCAGCAACCACAACAGCATTCGACTGATTAGCAGCCAGCTCCGGTTTCGTCCCAGGAACTACATACTTCCACAAGCCTTCCCGAACGAGTAGGAATTCAACGTCTAGCTTCCAAGAATCGTAGTTCTCGTTGGTTAACTTGACGATTCCGGTCCTCTCCATCTTTTCAATTCTTCATAAAACGCAGGCCAATAACCTGTTGAGCGTATTAAGTGGAAATAAAAGACGTCTGGTCGAGTTGAGAGAACAAATTGGAATGAAATTTTATTTGACTACTTCTAATATACCAGAGTACTACGATGAACAAACAACTGTTGCGATGCTGTTATAGTAACGTTAGTTACAAGTTGCTACGCTTCCATCAATAGAGACATTACGAAGCAACCTTTAGAATGGCAACAAATTTTGCGGTGCATATTTGACCCAACAATTTCACCCAAAAATAATGGATTACTTTTCCCCAACCTAACATATTTATTTTCATCCTTAATTTTCGCTCAAGATTCTTGACTCACTTGCAAATAACAAGTTTCTCCGTTACATGGAATACATGTTTGATAAAATTTCAAACGGACGATTCCCTTCTCGGTCTCGGGTCTCGGTTGATCTACGAGAAGAGACCAATTCAACAAAATAAAGACGGCTCAAATCAGACCATTCTTTCCTCGGGTTTTGCGCTTACCAACGCTTACCTTACCATGTTTCAACAAATTTAGGTTTTAAGTATTTACTTACATTCCAGTGTAAATACAAGAAAGTCAATTGTCCAATAATCGACTACAGTTATAATTATGTACAATACTAGCTGACCCGGCAAACTTCGTCCCGCTCAACATTTATTTTTCGTTATCACATCCACGTTTTCTTACTAAACTTTTTCTACTATAAAATTTCAGTACTTCTACCAAAACTCGACATTATAATATCAGATTATTTTCAGACACAATTCTCGCGTAATATTTTTCATAAATAACATGTTTCTCCGTTACATGGAACAAATGTTTGATAAAGAAAATATGATAGAATGAAGACAGTCCTAAATTGAACAATTCCTTTCTCGAGTTTTGCTCTTATGAACACATTCAGCGATTCATTTTTATTTCTATAGATAGAAGACGGAGTGCGTTTTATCACATTAGAATCCATTTTCACTTTCGAACGAAGATCAATTTCGTTACCGCAAACATCAAATGGACTAATAACGCTTGTCACTATGTAATTGTAGAACACATGCGAATTGAATTATTCGAATTTTCCCATTTTCCTTCAGAGTTTTCCGAAAATTTTGAATTGTCATTTTTGGTTGGAATATGTGTAATATTTTTATGGAACCCCCTCTCCATTCCAAAGAAGGGAGGGGTGTCATACAATCATAGAAACATTCCTCGTACCCAAAACCCTCACATCCCAAATTTGGATCCGTCTGCTTGATTAGTTCTCGAGTGATGCAGAAATTTGTGTTTCATTTGTATGACAGCCTCCCCTTAGAGAGAGGGGAAGAGTGTCGAACCACCATAGAAACGTTTATCGACCCCTAAAACCTCTATATGCCAAGTTCGATTTCATTTGCTTGATAAATTCTCGAGTTATTCAGAACATATTTACTATAAAAAAGACAATAAATTAGAAACATTTTTTTAAATATCTCGAGGATGGCTGCATTTAGAAGGAGATTGATAAGAAGCTTTTTGACGTAGAACTACGTCTTTCAGGAAGAGTGCCAAATCAGAAAACAGGTCACGTTTTCATGAAATAAAGTTAACGTGAAAACTATTTTCACTGTGAGCGAATTCTCATGATTTGCATAGCAATCGAATCGGAAATTCTCTAAGATTTGTTTGATATGCTATACCTTACAATTCGCTAATCTCTAAACGGTTTAATTTCATGAAAACTGGAAGAATTTCCTTTTTTTCCATACATTTGTTCTGCCGATTTGTGTGCTAACTCTACTCGTATTTCGAATGCCTATAACTCGAACATTTCTTAACAGATCGGAAAGATGTTTGTACCAATTGATAGGATATATTTCTACGCGTCTATCACAATTAATAAAATATTATTTTTCATGAGATGAACAATTGAATAACTGTAAAATGTAAAGCGTTATTTGAACGCCTTAACAGTCAAGTTTTGATTGGTCCGATTTACGGTTTCTTTAACACAGACTTCAAAATCGATGTACCTGTGGAAATCCGCTTTGCAAATATCCATGCGAGTCGGGGGTATTTTCGTTCCCACCTAGCTGTGTTTCCCTAACACGGACTTAAAACCAATGTGCCTGGGGGAATTCGCTTTGCAAGTACATGCAAGTCAGGGGTATTTTTTGGTGTTGAGTACTTTCGTGCTCGCTTGTGGTTGTGCAGACTGGAATATATTTTCCTAAAACGTACTTTTAAACTGAGAAGCCTGGGAAAATCGTCATTTCAGGTGCTAGAAGTGAATCAACTTTCGCGGTTCGAGAACTACGTAAACATGAAATGTGCAATAATTTCAGTTTCTGAGGGAAATGTAAAATACAATGATCGTTTGACAATTCTTCAGTCTACATATTTTGGTAGTCCTAGGCCTAGTCAAACGTAAAATCATCAAATTTATTTGTAACGAAGAACATAATCTATTACAAAAATTTCGATGCATTCTAAAATAATATTCGAAGTGGTAAAAAAGTGGATTACATAATATAATTGCGTAGTTCTACGTCGAAAATATGCGGTCGTGTCCTAGATACAACCCCTACAAGTTTTTGTTTTAAATCACATCAGGATTCATAATTTTGTGTTGTGCTCCCTTGGCCGAGTGGTTAGCGTCATAACTAACATGCCGGGTGTTCGGGTTCGATTCCCGTTCTGATCGGGGGAATTTTTCGTCAAAGAAATTTCCTCCGACTTGCACTGTGATCACGCGTATTCTAGAGCTTGCCACTCAGAATGCATTCAAGGCGTGTTATTTGGCATAGAAATCTCAACTAAGTACAAATAAAAATGACGCAAGTAATACTACGTTGAGACGGCGAAGTTCCTCTAGGAACGTTAGTGCCATTGAAGAAGAAGAAGAATTCATAATTTGTGGCTTGAAAAGATTGTTAACATACAAATATTCGAAGTTCGGGAAATTCATTAAAATTCGATGCTCCACAAAGTTCGTCAAAAATATTTTCCCCATCTTGGACTCAGTTTTTAAAATTTTCTGCATGACTTCTATTTTATATGAAAAAAAATCTGAAAAAGACAATAAATAAGAAATTTTTATTTCAAATATCTCGAGAATGGTTGCATTTAGAAGGAGATTGATAAGTAGCTTTTTTGTTTTAAATCACATCAGGATTCATAATTTGTGGCTAAAAATGATTGTACAAACAAAAATTCAGTTTCGAAAATTCAGAAAAATTCAGAATTTTATTAACCAAGTCAATAGTAAATGCAATTAACCTTATCAATCAGTATTAATTTGATTGCAAGAACGTTCCTGTATTATTACTACGTTCCTGTCTATTTACTACAGGAAAAAGTTTTGATAGAATGAAAAACTTCCCTTTTTCTAATGAATACTTTTATCAATAATTCGATTATTCAGAAATCAGAAGGCAGTTTTGAAAAATTTAATACTCATTATTCATTAGTCATTATTCGACACTATTTGGCCTTGCAGACAAATTTTGTGCCACATAATTTCAATATGCAACACATGTCCACGCGATGTGAAAATTCCATGTTTTTGCTTGAACATGACCATTGGTCCAAAATCCGGTTTTTTAGCGTTACGTTTCCCATGGAATCAACTACCAAAATCAACAAAGAAGAGATTTCTGATTTTTTTAAACCACATTAGATCCTTTAAAAATGAGATAATGAAAAACTCAAGCGTATTACCATAATAGGTGTTATTGCGACGATAAGTACTTCTACCATATTTTAGATATCAGCAATTCCAAATAAATCGTCCTAAAAATGCAGATTTTAAAAACTTGTATTTTGGATTCCAATGAAAGTGTGTATTCCGTTTGGGTTGGAGGAAATATGAGTTTTCCACAGCAATTGGGAATTGTTTGACTCAAGCGTAACTTTTGAAAAGGGCGTATCGATTTGAGTAAGAAAAATCTTTGATAATTTATATCTCAAAAACAATGAGTCGTACCGAAATAGTGTATAAGAAAGAGTTATAGAGTATTGATGGTTCAATATGAAAAAAATGTACACTGAGAAAAAATAATTAGTACTCTTTTTTCATTTTCAAAATAAAAGTTCTATTTGCAATATCCAAAATACATATTTTTTAATTTTTTTTAAATTTTTTCATACAAAATAGAATTCATGTAGAAAATTCAAAAAAATGGGCCCAAGATGGTAAAACTATTTTTGACGAACTTTGTGGAACATCGAATTTTTAGGAATTTTCGAAACTTCGAGTTTTTGTATGTTAGCAGTCATTTTTGATCACAAATTATGAATCCTGAAGTTATTTAAAACAAAAAAGGTTTTTATCAATCTTCTTCTAAATGCAACCATTCACGAGATATTTAAAAAAATATTTCTAATTTATTGTTTTTTTTATAGTAAATAATCCCTTTTAATATGTTTGTCGTGTTATACCGTCATGTTCATGAAATTTTATGAATTTGCTTATAATTTCCAGCAACTTTTCCGAATACATCATTTTTTGACTCAAGAAATCTTTGATAATTTATATCCAAAAAAATATGAGTCGTACCGAAATAGTGTGTTGGAAAGAGTTATAGAGTATTGTTGGCTTAATTTGAAAAAAATACACACTGAGAAGAAAAAATAGTACTCTTTTCTTTATTTACAAAATAAAATTTTTATTTGCGATATCAAAAAATATGTATTTTTTTATATTTTTTTCAATTTTTTTCATATAAAATAGAAGTCATGTTAAAAATTTAAAAAATGGGCACAAGATGGTAAAACTATTTTTGACGAAATTTGTGGAACATCGAATTTTTAGGAATTTTCGAAACTTCGGATTTTTGTATATTAGCTATCATTTTTAGCCACAAATTGTGAATCCTGATGTGATTTAAAACAAAAAAGGTTATTATCAATCTCCTTCTAAATGTAGCCATTCTCGAGATATTTAAAAAATATTTGTAATTGATTGTCTTTTTAATAGTAAATAGGCCCTTTGAATATGTTTGTCGTGTTATACCATCATGTTCATGAGATTTTATAATTTCCAACAATTTTTCCAAATACATCGTTATGGTTAAGACATATTTTTAGGAGTTACGTTACGAAACATTCGAAGATATGTGGGTTAATACAAAACGTAGCGAAACTAAAAAATATTTTTTATCTTAATACATACAAATTTCAATCAATCAAAAAAATTGTTTGAAATTATAAGAAAAGTCATAAAATTTCATGAACATGACGGTATAACACGACAAACATATTAAAAGAGATTATTTACTATAAAAAAGATTATAAATTAGAAATATTTTTTTAAGTATCTCGAGAATGGTTGCATTTAGAAGGAGATTGACAATAACCTTTTTTGTTTTAAATCACATCAGAATTCATAATTTGTGGCTAAGAATGATTGCTAACATACAAAAATTCGAAGTTTCGAAAATTCCTAAAAATTCGATATTCCACAAATTTCGTCAAAAATAGTTTTACCATCTTGGGCCCATTTTTTAATTTTTTTTCATGACTTCTATTTTATATGAAAAAATTGAAAAAAATATAAAAAAATACATATTTTTTTGATATCGCAAATTATAATTTCATTTTGTAAATAAAAAAAAGAGTACTAATTTTTCTTCTCAGTGGATATCATTTTCAAATTAAGCCAACAATACTCTATAACTCTTTCTAACAAACTATTTTGGTACGACTCATCGTTTTCGGGATATAAATTATCAAAGATTTCTCTTACTCAAATCGATACGCCCTTTTCAAAAGTTACGCTTGAGTAAAAAAAAATCCCAATTGCTGTGGAAAACTCATATTTCCTCTAACCCAAACGGAATACACACTTTCATTCGAATCAAAAATACTCATGTTTTGTCATTTGTCGATTTCATTTGGAATTGCTGATATTGCAAATTAATATTTTTTTTTGCAAATGAAAAAAGAGTACTCATTTTTTCTCAGTGTATATTTTTACAGGTTTCAACATCAATACTCTTTAACTCTTTCTAAGACACCATTTCGGTACGACTGATAGTTTTTGAGATATAAATTATCAAAGATTTCTCTTACTAAAATCGATTCAAAAATTACGCTTGAGTCAAAAAATTCCCAATTGCTGTGGAAAACTCATATTTCCACCAACCCAACCCGGGTGATGTGGACATCACGTATTACCCGAGAATCAAAAACAGGAAGTGGGTTATATCTGTGGTATAACCGCAAGGGTGACGTAGGACTATCGTTGATTTAGAGATCATTTGTTTGAAGTTGAATCTGAATTCATTCTGAATGAATGAATATTTGGGGGACTTCGAAAACGAGAGCGTTACGTTGGAGGCACAAGGCTTTATGCATCCAATATTGGATACGGAAATACCCTACTGATGGGGAAGAATAATCTTCAGAAGCTATCCTGTTAATTGCGATTGATTGAAAAATCACAAAACCAAATGTATTTGGTCACAGTGTTACATGGATAGAACACATTAAAATAAACTCTTTCACATGAATGTATTTTTAAATTCCCAGAGGAACTGGCAGATTATTTTCCGGATCTTTCTCGATGCTGAATGGCATCCAAACGGAAAGAATTCCGCGCGTGTATGTGTGTGTGTGTGTGTGTGTGTAGCGGCTGCTTCGAGATCTTCCCTGGGAACCGTTTGTGGCATCACTCTCCTCCTGATGGATTCCCTTCTTGCCTAAGGTGCACAAACAGGCTCTTGGTGACACCGTTCACCCGCGCTTTCATGATAAACGAAGAGCTTCACCACAACAGCGACAACATGCTCCAATCGCTGTTCAATTTGAACTGAGTGGATTTCCGAGCGGCGCTCGCTTATATACCGATTGGTGATTTCAATAGCCTGTTTTGAAAGCAATTTTAAGACTATTGAAACAAGTTTTTGGATCAGAAAGTAACAAGTATAGAACGCGTAGACATTTTATCTTTCGAATGAAGTGTTTATCATACCATTTCGTTCGATTGTTTAGGAGCTTATTAACGCTCAAAATCTCGGTCTCCGGCGTAACGCTTTCGTTTTCGAAACTTTGATTTTACACCCCGGTATATAAATGAAAGACGTAGTCCTACGTCAAAAGTAACAGAAGGGTTGTGTCCGAGACACGACCGCATAGTTGACGTAGGATTTCGTTAGGTTATCTGTTGGTTTTGGATGTGTTTGAAGAATAACATCGTTAAACTCTTTGATAATGATTTGGATTTAATGTTAGGGAACACACTTCGATAGGAACAAAAGTTTCCCCTACTTCCATGCATTTGCAATGCCGATTTCCCCCTGGCAGCTTGGTTAGGGACCCGTCGCATGTGTCGTCAATTTCGACCAATCAGAAGTGGGTACTTCCGTTAGGATAGGGGCTGAGATTTTTCACTTGTTCGGGATCCCATAAAAATAATACACATATTCCAACCAAACATGACAATTGAAAATTTTCGAAATAATCTGAAGGAAAATGGAAAGGAAAATTCGGAAAATTCAATTCGCATATGTTCTACAATTGCGAAGTGACAAGCGTTGTTAGTCCATTCCATGCTATTGAAATTGATCTTTGTTTGAAACTGGAAAAGGATTTTAATATGATAAAACGCACTCCTATATCTTCTTCTATCTATATAAATAAAAATGGATCGCCGAATGTGCTAATAAGGTCAAAACTCGAGAAAGGAATTGTCCGATTCAGGGCTGTCTTTATTCTATCATATTTTCTGTACCAAACATTTATTCCATGTTACGGAGAAACATGTTATTTGCAAGTGGTTGAAAAATCTTGAACGAGAATTGTGTCTGAAAATAATCTGATATTATAATGACGAGTTTGGTAGAAGTACTAGGAATTGTATAGTAAAAGGTAATTTCAAAGGGTAGATTAGAAGATCAATCAATGAACAGTTCTGCGATTGGACCCATGAACGTGCGCTTAGTAACAAAACGTGAATGTGATAACGAAAAATAAAGTTTGGGTAGGATGAAGTTTGCCTGGTCAACTGGTATCTAATAAATTTTGAAATGTTTTTTTTCTTCTTATTTTCTAATATTTTCTTATTTTCCTAAAATCTATGATTTTAATGTAATCATGTGTTCGTGAAAGTGTTGTAGTACGGACAATCATCATCATTGTCTCGACATTGTTTACCTAGGAATCAGCCTTATGGGAGGTAGATCCGTAGACATGATGAGACGTGTATAATGTTCGGTTCGTCTCATAGCATTCTATCAGGTAAACAAGTTAGGGTATACGTATAAGCAGACAAACAGAATAGGTAGACAATAAGAATATATGAAGTAACGAGAAAAGCAAAATAAACGAGAGACGAGGAGTCCTAAACGTGATCGCAACGTGTAAAGTTCATCTAAAGAAAAGTCCCCACCATAACAAAAGGTGCACCAAACCTTATCACTAGCGCTATGAAAAATATTGTATAGGGCACCAAATTAGAAAATTAGGTAATTTCTCTGAGTTCCTGTATGGTTCACTATGGGTATTTTTTGTATTCCGGAACTTTTGAACGATTCTTTTTAATTTTCAGATCCATTCAACATAATTTTTCATTTAAATTTACTTGTTTTTTTTCAGAATTTTGGATCATTGTGCGGTACAAGTATTAGGTAATTCAAAAAGGGTTTAGCGTACTTTTTCATATTTTTCACCGTCTGTTTTTTTTATTTTCATGAAATCAACAATTTCACTGTCAATCAGACGGACTAAGATAAATCCCAGTTCATGATCAAAATGGGTGTTCCAGTTCCTGAGACATCATCCAACCCAATCCAGTCGCCGGTAGACACACTTCCGGACAATATTGATGCTTACAAGTTCGAGTATGTGAGCGACGGATGGACACCACTTCATGTGGCAGCAAGAAAAGGACAAATCGACACAATAAACCAACTCATCTCCGACGGTACTGCCGTGGATTCGCTAACGAATAAGCGCGAAACGGCTCTCCATATCGCGGCTCATAGCGGCCAAAAAGGGGCAGTTGCGGCACTATTGGCAAATAGGGCCAAAGTAGATAGCCTTAACGAAAAGATCTGCACTCCACTTCATGTTGCCGCTGAAAATGGTCACCTCGAGGTTGTAAAACATTTGATCGACTGCAATGCGGATATGAATTTGAAAGCGTTTAACGGACTTTCTCTTGTTCATGCGGCAGCTCAAAACGGTCACACGGTAGTAGTCGAATATTTGATCGCTCTTTCAGTCATGTTCGATTGCGCTGATAACGAAGGAAGAACTCCGCTTCATTTGGCCGCTGAATGCGGACACACCGACACAGTGAATAGGTTGCTTAACAAGGGTGCCGATGTGAATTCCGTCACCAAGAATGGAACCACGCCACTTCATATCGCAGCCGAACATGGTCACACAGAACTGGTTGATAAACTAATATCGTATCGAGCAAAAATTGATTTCGGAGATACTGAAGGGCGCACTCCACTGTATTCCGCTGTGAAAGGTATCCACGAAGGTGCCGTGAAAACTTTGCTTGTCAATTGAGCCTGTGCGGTTTATGTGACGAATGAAGGATTGGCTCCCGTTCACGTTGCACTTGAAAATGGTCGCATCGAGATTGTGAGGCACCTTTTGGCTAAATCTTCGAGTATTGTTGACAGAAAAACATCAGACGGACGGACTCCGTTACATTTTGCTGTTAGATCCGGAAATATCGACATTGTTAAGACACTCATAGCAAAGCATCCAGAAGTCAAGGCAAATATCAACTGCCAAAATCGTGACGGCGAGACCCCACTTCATTTCGCTGTACAAAAGAATCTTCGGGAGGTGGTTGAGCTATTGATACGTTATAAAGCTGATGTTAACACATATAACAGTGCAATAGAAACACCACTTCATATTGCAGCGACGAATGGAAGTGTGGATATAATAAAGCTTTTAGTAACAAATGGGGCTTGGGTCAATTGCAAAAATACGCTTGTCTGGACCCCGGCCTATTCTGCAGCAGCACGTGGGCACCTGGCCGCTCTCAAGGAACTGGTAGCCAGCGGTGCAAATGTAAAGTTTTGTGCGGCCAAGCGAAAGACTCTACTGCACGTGGCGATCGAAAATGATCACTACTCAATTGTTGAATACTTGATAACAGTCTCCGATATCGTCAACTGTGAGGATATTGATGGATGGACTCCGCTTCATTGGGTCGTGAAGAAAGGTGAAATGAATATTATACAGAAGTTAGTTGAAAAACAAGCGAACTTGAGTGCAATAACCAGAGATGGTGATACTCCCCTCCACATTGCAGCTAGATTCGGAAAATTAGAAGTTGTTGAATATCTGATCGCGTGCTCTGCGCTCGTCAATGTTAAAAATAATGATGGTTATACTCCACTACACATTGCCGTTAAAAAAAATTTTTTACACATTGTTTTAGAATTTATAGCCAGTTATGCTGATTTGAATGCCCAAACGAGCGCCGGAAAAACGCCTCTGCACATTGCTGTTCAAAAGGTTTATACAGATCTTGCAAAGTGCTTGATTTCTGCCGGAGCGAATGTTGAACTACAAGATAAAAAGGGATATAGGCCAACGTTTTACGCTAACCTTAACGGAAATAATGCTCTTGTTGCGGCACTAGCTGTTACAGGGTAACTTCGATACAACGTACATTTTGCTTTCAAAATTGTACCTTGTATCGAATTGTACGTTATATCGAAGCATAATAAAGAACTCAGAAACGTAGATTATATTACATTATTGTGTTGCTGTTAGAGTAAGGTTAATGAATAAATTCAACTAGAAGACGAAACCAATCTTTCTAAAGATGTTTCCCTTCGTACTGATGATTAAAATCTGATTCATTTAGAATCCGCAATCACAAAACAGTTGTACTTCGGGATTGGTTAAAAGTACAAATCAAGCTTTAGTACCAAAATACAGATCATTTATTGTTCTTCCAAAAAAACAATATTCAAAAAATTATTCCTTTGGACTTTGAAAATGTGTACGTTATATCGAGGTAAAATGTACGCTATATCGAAGTTTCCCTGTAATAATGCGGCTTGAAACTGACCTTACACGATGTAGACAGCCTTCACCATATTATTAACCCTTAACATACCAACACCTGAACCGCATTTTTGGGACAGTTTCGAAATATATTATATGAATTATAGCATATATTTTTTATATGACAACAAACCATTGAAATACATTTTTTAGTAAATTCTTATTTGAAGTTTACATCTTGTTCTTGTTCATCATTCATAATCTCACAAGTTATACATATTCTGCATATAACCTACCAAGGTTATTCATCTAAATATTAAGTTGGGGAAAAAGTAATCCATTATTTTTGGGTGAAATCTATATAAATAAAATTGTAAGACCAAATGTGTTGTTAAGCGCGAAACCCGAAGAAGGAATCGTCCGATGTGAGCCATCCTTATTTTGATGTATTCGTCTCTGCCCGTAGATCAATGTTATGGAGAGAAAAATTGTAAAATTTTTGGAAAACTCTTAAGAAAGGTCGGAAAATTGATTTCCCATATGTTTTAAAATTACATCATAATAAGCGTTGTCGGTCCATTTGATGTTTGCGCTATTGAAATTGATCTTTGTTTGAAAGTGGAAATGGATTTTCAGGTGAAATAACGCACTCCTATATATTATGAGTGCAACGACTGTGCCACCTTACATAGAAACTTTGCTGCTGTAATATGAGGTACTTCGAGATAATGGCAACAGCGCAATTAGCTCAAGTAGAAACGTGTTGTGCGCGCCATTTTTGTCCTCATTCTATTTCGAACTATCGGAGTGTTACAAACGTTGAGTGAATAAAATATTAATTTCTTTTTCTTGTGTGAACTAAACTCGGGCTTTTATTTTCCACTGATAATCTCTGTCCAAGAGGTTATGGGCCCAGGAAATTGCAGAAAGTGTTAAGTTTTGAAGATCGTTGTCGCGAGAAGAAGTGAATATTGACTTTGAAAATTTTGATAGTGAAAATGGCGGAATCAAATGTTTCCATTGAAAAGTTGAGTGATCAGAACTATACGATATGGAAATTTAAAATGCAGCTTTTGCTATCGCGTGAAAAGGTGCTGGCTGTTGTGTCTGAAACGAAACCGGAGGAACCTAGTGCTTTGTGGCTCGCTAATGACGAGAAGGCAAGGGCGTTGATCGGTTTGGCACTGGAAGACAGCCAGTTGATTCATGTTATGCAAACGACTACGTCGAAGGAGATGTGGGATGCTCTGAAAGGCTATCACGAGCGGTCATCTCTTTCTAGCAAAATCCGCGTTATGCGGCAGATGTTTGCTACTCGAATGCCGGAGGGTGGTAATATAGGAGAACACCTGAAGCAGCTCACGTCATTACGGCTTCAATTAATTGCACTTGGTGAAGAAATGAAAGATCCCTCATTTGTAGCTTTTATGTTGTCGAGTCTTCCTAAATCGTATGATGGGTTGATCGTAGCATTAGAGAGCCGGCCGGATGCAGATCTTACGGTTGATTTTGTGAAGGGGAAACTGCTGGATAAAGGTCGGCGGCGAGTGCAAGAAATCGGTGAAGAAGAAAAAGTTCTGGTGTCTTGTGGAACAAGTGAAAAGTTCAGAAATAACTTTGAAAAGAAAAGTGACAAAAAGAAGGACAAGCAATGTCACTATTGTAAGAAAGTTGGCCATTTCCGGCGAGATTGCCGAAAATGGGCGGCCGATAGAAAAGAGAAGGAAGCTAGTGAAAAAGCTAACGTCGCTGTCGAATCAGAAGATAGCATGGATCTGTGTTTGTTTTTTGGAAGAGCTGAAGAAGCCGGTTTGTGGTATTTTGACTCCGGTGCTACTTCTCACATGACGAACGATTTATCCATTCTTGAAAAACTAGACAAATCGAAGCAATCAACAATCTCTTTTGCCGACGGTAAATGCATCAAATCAGCTGGTGTTGGAAGTAGTAAACTTGTAGCTGTAAACGGCAATGGTGGTCGCATGAATGTGATGTTGGACAATGTGTGGCATGTGCCTTCTCTTCAAGCGAATCTACTATCGGTTAGCAAAATCACATATTTGGGATTTGAAGTATCATTCGATAAGGATGGGTGTAGAGTCCTGAAAGACAAAAATGTTGTGCTTGTGGGCCAGCGTCAGGGTGGTCTGTATAATTTGAAACGTTTTAACGAGCAAGCTATGCTGACGGATTTGAAACACGGCGTTTCCTGTTTGCATTTGTGGCATCGTCGATTTGGTCATCATGACACGCAAGCTGTAATGAAGATAGTACGTGAAAATTTGGGACACGGCATGAAGCTGAATCAGTGTGATTTGAAATCAATTTGCGGACCGTGTTGTGAAGGTAAGCAAACTCGTGAGTTTTTTCCGAAAGTGTCGGATTCAAAGACGACAGCCGTCGGTGATTTGGTACATACTGATCTATGTGGGTCAATGGAAGAATCAACGGCGAGGGGGTTTCGGTTTTTCATGACATTGGTGGACGATTACAGCCACTATACCATCGTTTATTTGCTGCAGAGGAAATCTGAGGCAGAGGTGCGCATTCAAGAGTACTGTAGCTTGGTGAAAAACCAGTTTGGGCGCTACCCCACCATCATTAGATCGGATGGAGGTGGTGAGTACTCCAGTGAAAGTTTGCGGAGGTTTTTCGTTGATTGTGGAATAGTGCATCAGCGTACGGTTCCATATTCCCCGCAACAAAACGGGGTTGCCGAACGGAAAAACCGTTATTTAGTTGAAATGACACGGTGCATGTTAGCAGACTCAGGGCTAGAAAAGCTATTCTGGGGTGAAGCGATTAGTACTGCAACGTACTTGCAGAATCGTTTGCCTTCGTCGTCGGTAATATCTACGCCATACGAACTTTGGTACAAAAAAAGGGTGGGTTATATCTATGATATAACCGCAAAGTTGACGTGGGACTAGCTCAGCTTAGCAATCATTTGTTTGTATTGATTGTATTTTTGAAGGAAAAAAAGAACTTCCGAATTCAATCAAATTCAATATATTTGCTTTGTGAGTAAAGAAATACATTCCATGTAAGGTCAATTCATGTATTGTGATAGATTATGTTCTTCGTTACAAGTCCTTTTACGTTTGGTATGATGCCTAGGACAAAATATGCGAACGGAAGAATTATGAAACGAATATTTTATTTTACATTTTCCTCTGAAGTTTGCATCTCTAAAGTGTACGTACTTCTCGAACCGCGAATTTGTTTGATTTGATGAAATTCAGGTACTCAGTGCCAGAAATTCAGTGAGTAGAAGGTATGAAGGCATATCCTTCAATGCAATCTTGAATAACCGAGCCAAAGCGTTGTGTTCGTACCCGTTTTTGTAGTCCGTGTTAGGAATAAATATGTGCCATCCGCTCATGAGCTGTTCCGAAGAATCGACTCGTTGAAGTGAGTTGACGCGGAACAGCTCGCAAAAAAAATCAAACAGCTCTTCAGCTCACTTTGATGATGATGAAGGAGAGAAAAGAGCTGTAGAATTGAAGAGAGTGTGTGAGTTGTAATATTCAAATGAACTGACCGTCTCTCGCTCTCCGTGTTATGATATCAGTTCAGTTTCATTTGTTCCTTGTCTTTTCAACTGTTTTATTCGGGTTGACGGAATTGGGCTTTGTTTTAGGGGGCGCCAAAAATAATAATTGACTTTCAGGCAGAATGAGCACGTTTTTAAAATTCAAATTATGAATGAAAATTAAAATCTGTGTATTAAATTAGTCTAAAACACTTTGTTTGTAGGCGGTGAAAAAATCTCAAAAAATTCTTCTTGAAGACAATTTTATATTATAATGAAAAGTCTCAGTAAAAATATCGGAAATGTATAGACCAAATTGAAAGTCGCCACCAGATGTCGACTCTGACAACTGAGCTGAAGAGCTGTTCATAAAGAACAGCTCTTCTAGATGAGCTGAGCTGATCTGAGCTGTTCATCATGATGAGCTGGATTGCACACCTCTAGTTAGGAAGACACTTTTCGGAGTGCAAAAAAAACATGCGGGTGCAGAAGTATTCCCGGCTTGCATGAATCCACAACTTCAACTTATACCGTGTTCAGGAAACATATTCTAGCATGCACAAATGCAAGCCGAGTACAAAAGTACTCGCAGTTTGCATTTATTTGCAAAACCGATTTCCCCAGACACTTTGGTTCTGCGTCTGTGTTGGGGAAAGTCGGAACAAAAGTGCCCCCGACTTGTTTGAATTTGCAATGCCAATTTCCCCACGCTCCATGGATTTGAAGTCTGTGTTGGGGAAACACATTTCAGTCGGAGCAAAAATACCCCCGACTTACATGTATTTGCAATGCCAATTTCCCCACGCTCCTTGGAATTAAAGTCTGTGTTAGGGAAACACATTTCAGTCGGAACAAAAATACCCCACACTTTCATGAATTTGCAATGCCGATTTCCCCAAGGCTGCTTGGTTACGATGGCTGTGTTGGGAAACCGTACATCGGGCCAATCAAAACGAGGTAGTTTGGGCGCTTAGATAACGCTTAACATTTTACATTTATTCAATTGTTTATCTAATGATAAACACCATTTTATTAATTCCGATAGATGCGTAGAAATATTCCCTATCAATTGATGCAAACATCTTTCCGTCACAGTAAGAAATGTTCGAGTTATAAGCATTTGGAATCTTTCATTTTTTCCTGCATGTTCTGCGTTTAGGTTTTCATTTTACCCCCCATATACTCCGGTTAGACGTAGTCCCACGTCAAAAGAAACCTACGTATGGGCATCTACGCGTGTTTGGTTCGGAAGCTTTCGTTCATATCCCAAAAGAGAAACGTCAGAAGCTGGATAGAAAGGCTCAAAAATTAGTGTTTGTGGGTTACGCTGAGGGGCAGAAAGCCTATCGTTTCGTAAACTTGGAAACGAAAAGAATTACAATCAGCAGGGATGCAAAGTTCGAAGAACATTTTAATGTTGAGAGTATTTACAAACAGAAGACTGTGACTTCAGAAGGAGTGGTTACATTTCCACTTGCACCTTCTGCAGGGTCCGAACATTTGTTAGGCGATGAGGATCTTGATGTAACGCAATACGACAGTGCGTCCGATGGGGAACCTTCGTTCCACGATTTTTCACTGGACGAGACCGCGCGCAGATCAAAACGCAACAACAAAGGAATTGCACCAGTTCGGTTGGTTGAGGAGGCCTACGCTACTGTGGAAGCATGTGAACCCAAGAATTTGAGGGAAGCTTTTGACTGTGAAGAAAATGCAGAATGGAAAGAAGCAATGCTGGATGAGTTGGAGTCACACTCGGAAAACGGTACATGGGAGTTAGTCGAGTTACCTGCAGGACGGAAGGTGATTGGTTGTCGCTGGGTTTATAAATTGAAGCGAAACGCAGCTGGAAAAGTCATCAAGCACAAGGCACGTTTGGTAGCTCAGGGCTATTCGCAACGGTTCGGAGAGGATTATGATGAAGTTTTCGCTCCCGTCACGAGTCATACAACTCTTCGTGTATTGCTTGCTCTTGCTTCGAAGAAAAACATGACACTTAAGCATTTCGACGTCAAGACAGCCTACTTGTACGGTGAACTTGACCAAGAATTATTTATGAGACAGCCACCTGGATACGAAGAAAAAGGCAAAGAGCACTTTGTTTGCAGATTGAGGAAAAGTATATACGGACTCAAACAGTCCGCACGTTGCTGGAACCAAAAGCTACACGATGTACTTCTGAAAAATGATTTCAAACAAAGCAGTGCTGATAAGTGCTTGTACATGAAAGTGGAAAATGAGAAAAGAGTGTTTTTGCTAGTGTATGTGGATGATATAATGGTCAGCTGTGAGGATCAACGAATGATTGAATCAACGTATCAGTCATTGAAGAAACATTTTGAGATCACGGATCTCGGAGATTTGAATTATTTCTTGGGACTAGAGATAAAACGTGAAAATGGTGCTTACAGTGTTAGTCTCGAAGGTTATATTCAAAAAGTCATCGATAAATTTGGATTGAGTGATGCGAAAAATGCGAAGACACCAATGGATGAAGGTTTCCTGAAAACAGAAGATGCAAGTCCTACTTTCACTGATGGAACATTGTATAGAAGTCTTGTTGGTGCTCTTCTCTATATTGCGATATGTGCTAGACCAGATATTGCCGTTAGTGCGGCGATCCTTGGCAGAAAGGTGAGTGCACCTACGGAGGCGTGCTGGATGGCAGCAAAGCGAGTGGTTCGCTATCTGAAAGCGACAAAACTGGTGAGGCTGGCGTACAACAGAAATGGTGATGGTCTGATAGGGTACACTGATGCAGATTGGGCTGGGGACATAAGCTCGAGAAAATCAACAACTGGGTTTGTTTTCTGCTACGCGAATGGAGCTGTTTCATGGACCAGTCGTAAACAGTCTTGTGTTACTTTGTCATCCATGGAATCGGAGTATGTTGCTTTAAGCGAGGCTACTCAGGAATTGGTATGGCTCCGAGGATTGCTGAACGAGATGGGCGAACATGACAATGAACCTACAAAGATGATGGAAGACAATCAAAGCTGTATTAGTTTTGTGAATTCTGAGAGGACCAATCGTCGATCCAAACATATAGAAACCAGAGAGCAATTCGTCAAACAGCTGTGTGAGCAAGGTCTCTTGAAGCTAGAGTACTGTCCCACTGAATATATGGCGGCTGACGTGCTTACTAAGCCTTTAGGGACTACAAAACAGCGAAAATTCTCAACTATGCTTGGACTATCATCGGATGGTGGCACTATATGTTGAGAAGGAGTATTATGAGTGCAACGACTGTGCCACCTTACATAGAAACTTTGCTGCTGTAATATGAGGTACTTCGAGATAATGGCAACAGCGCAATTAGCTCAAGTAGAAACGTGTTGTGCGCGCCATTTTTGTCCTCATTCTATTTCGAACTATCGGAGTGTTACAAACGTTGAGTGAATAAAATATTAATTTCTTTTTCTTGTGTGAACTAAACTCGGGCTTTTATTTTCCACTGATAATCTCTGTCCAAGACTATATCTTCTATCTTCTATATCTATATAAATAAAAATGGAAGACCAAATGTGTTGCTAATCGAAAAATTCGAAGAAGGAACGGTCCCTTTGGAGCCGTCTTCATTTTGTTGTATTTGTTGTATTCTGCCCTTAGAACAATGTTATGATGAGAAAAAGTTTAAATATTTGTTCTAAACAATTCATATCTAAACAATAATTTTGGGCGTGACGAAGGTCGCCGGATCAGCTAGTTCAAAACATTTGTGAATATGCTTTGGATTGCCCAATTTGGGTCAAATATGTACCGTTTCGTTGTAGAATTTGTTGCCATTCTAAAGGTAGCTCCATAATGCCTCTCTCATCGAAGTTTTGGTCCTTATTGGGGAAAAACTCTAGCAATAGATTTTTACAATCTTCTCTTGATCTCCATTTATTATCACTTAGAAAGTTTTACAATGCGAGAAAAAGGAGGTAATCGTTTGGTGCCAGGTCCGGACTAGATGGTGGATGCATTAATACATCCCAATTAAGTTCCCGTGTGGCCTTGCGTTGTCCTGATGGAACAAAACACCTCCTCTGTTGGCTGATTCTGGACGTTTCTGGTTAATCTCTAGCTTCAAACGGCAATTAAAAATTATCAAAAAAATAAAATAAAAATAAAATTAAACAAATAATTATACGTACAGTCGATGGGGGTGAAAATTGGTTATGGGGCTGAAATTGGGTCAAAAATGGAGAAAGTTACTATTAGTAATATTTTGACAAATATTGTGAATATTTTGGAAAGCTGTGAGCCGTTTTATAGGAGACATATTTCCACAACTTGCAATGCATAATACTTAACTGTAGTACAAATAGTTATTGTTTATTAATTCATCAAAGTTTGATGTGCAAATAGCCATCAAATAACACTTCAGAAAAAATTGAAAATATTTGATAGAATTATTGTTTAAAGACTTGCCAGATGAGTCATTACAGATTTTGAACATCAAACATTTTTTTTCCATTCGAATTTCAATATTTTCGAAATAATCTCTTACTTACAGTGGGGGTGAGAATGGGTCAAGTACAAAATCGAATTCTATGCAAAACCGATGTAGTGATTGTCAGATTTTCATGAAAATTGGTAGTTTTATTCCTCGTCGTAAAATATTCGATCCTTTTTTTTTTTTTGATCAGGGTGGCCATTTCCATTTTATGGTGGTCCGCAAAATCAACTTTTACCGATTTTTTTTCCAAAAATGACCTTTTTCAATAATTCAAATTTTTTGAACTACTGGACCGATTTAGATGATCGATATATCAAATTAAAGCCAATGAGCTAGTTTTGTTTGAGAAATATTACACTTAGAAAAAACAGATTTTGGTTTCGTAATTATTGATTGTAATTGTTTTTCATAGCTTACATGGTTTCGGAACTAAGGTCACCATATTTTTTATATTTATTATTGAAAGCTGAGGTTTTTTTACATAACATATCCGAATATCCGAGAGGTGTTTTTTTTCGTTTTCGAGTTATTTTGCAAAATTAACATGTTTTCAGTTTTCGCTCAATACCTGTATACGACTGGACGCATCTATGCGACTAGAATCAAATTTTTATGCATATGTGGTATTTCATGTAGCTTCAAATTGGTATATCGCTCATCTGAATCGGCCCGGTAGTTTGAAAGTTATGAATTAAAAAAAAAGCCATTTTTGGAAAAATAGGGGAAAATGATTCCTCGGACCATCGGTTAATTTTGAAAAATCATAACTCAATAACACAAAATAATGCCTCTCTGAATTTTGGCTGTTATTTTAAAAAATCTTAGCTTTCAAGAAAAAAATATGAAAAAAATAAAGCGCCCTTGGTCCCGAGACAATTTAAACTATAAAAAAAAATACAATCAATAATTACAAGACCAAAATCCACAATTTCTGCAAGTATAATATTTTTCCAAAAAAGACTAGACTTTTATTCGATATGTCGATCATCTGAATCGGTGAAGTAGTTCAAAAGTTATGAGTTAAAAAAAAAGTAATTTTCGAAAAAAAAAGAGAAAAAAAAGATCTCTCGGAGCACCCTAAAATGGAAATGATCACTGTTGAATCCGTACCTTCCTACGTTGTGTTGTCCTTTTTTGTTTTTCTCCGATAACTTCCCTTTCTTTCTAATTCACTTTCAACTTTACTTTCTCCTCTATCCTCAATTTTCGCTTTCTTCACTATCAATAAAAACGTCCTGTCCGATTGAATGTTTTGTGTGAACTGTCTGTCAATTTATTACAATATGTAAATATAAATCAGCGGCGAAAATGCAGAGTTGCCAGATACGCTGATTTTTTATCCCTGAAATCGGGCGAAATTATTTTGCTGCATGGGCATACAAACGCTTTGCATAGTGGGTCATCAACATACCCGCCGCCTTGAAGTAATTCAACAAAATGTAAACAATGCAAACTAATCTAACTGGTAAGTACTACTGCTAACAAATTCATTTTTTTTTTATATTCTAACTAATATTTTCTATGTATTTCAGGTGATTTCAGGCTTCTATGGCGAATCTTTCCTCGGACGATGCAGATGCGACGGGCAGCAGGCAAATTTTTGTGATTGGACGGGTAACTATTCCTCGCTGAGTTCGTAGTGTAACAACTCGAGTAATGTCATCCATTCCAGGGCGCAGTGAAACGATTCTGGCTAATGGCCAACGAACCGGAGGCAGATGCTCATCAACGATGACTACCATTCTTCCGGGCTGGATATTGTTGTTACGGGCAGCCAGCTTCGTGTCCTTCTGAAGCTCCTGCAGGTATTCTTTTCTCCAGTGGACCCAAAACTGCTGAACGTGCAGCTGCAGCGCCTCGTAATGGTCCAAGCGATTCGCCGGGATATGCAGCAGCTCTGGGTCGGGCAAGGCGCACATCGAAGTGCCGATGAGGAAGTGAGCCGGCGTGAGAGCAGCCAAATCATTCGGGTCGTCGGACAGCGGCAGCAGCGGTCTGGAATTCATCGCAGCTTCAATTTGGCAGAGAACGGTGCACATTTCCTCATATGATAATCGTGTTGGTCCTAATTGACGCAATAAATGTTTCTTTGCTACCTTTACGGCCGCTTCCCACAGGCCTCCGAAGTGGGGGGCCTTGGGCGGTGTGAAGTGCCAAGTTATGCCCTCTTCGGCACATATAACTGCTAGTTTCTCTCTCTCATGTTGATTCCGAAGCATGAGAAACAATTCAGCGAGCTCTCTTTTTGCACCTTCGAAATTCTTGCCGTTATCCGAATGCAGGTGCGTGGGTGTTCCATGATGGGAAATGAATCGGCGTAGTGCGGCGAGGAATCCTTTAGTCGAAAGATCGCCGACTAGCTCGAGGTGGACAGCTTTTGTCACGAAGCAGACGAACAGGCACAGGTAAGCTTTTGCAGGTGCGGCTTTCTTATGGACCGGCTTCATGTAGAGCGGCCCGGCGTAATCGACACCCGTGACGGAAAATGGGCGACTCGGTGTGACTCGCGAGGTAGGTAGCTGGCCGATTTGTTGCCGGCAGGGTTGCGGGTTTTGACGAACGCAACGGAAGCAGTTACGTGTAGTGGAACGAACTAGTTGACGGCCGTGTAACGGCCAGAATTCTTCGCGGATGACGCTTAGCAGAAGACGCCCGCCGCCATGAAGAAGCTTAAGGTGATAGTGCTCAGCGATTAATTTAGGGAAAGGATGATTGCTTGGGAGGAGGGCAGGGTGCTTTGATTGGTAGGGCAACTGCGAAAGGTTTAACCGACCACCGACTCTCATTACACCCTCTGGATCAATGAAGGGATTCATTTGGCGAATGTGGGAGCGTTTTGGCAGGGGTTTTCCTGCTTTCAAGTCCTTCATTTCCTCTCGGAAGGCATCTCTCTGGGCTAGGCGAAGCAGCAGCGTTTTGGCTTGGGTAAGATATTCGACGGTAAGTATTTGCGACACAGGCTCTGTAGTGGGGATTGATTGGGTTCTAGCTTTGATACGTGCATTGTTGATGAAGCGTAAGCAAATGGCAGTGCAGTTCAACAGGCGTCTGTACGAACTCCAACGGAGGAACAAGAAGTTACACGTTGATGGTGTTTGAACGATAGCGACTAATTGTTTAATCTCCAAAACCTCGTCGGCGACTTCTGACGGCTTCGAAATTGGCCAGTGTTCAGATGAACTCGACAACCATGCAGGTCCACGCTTCCACAGGTCGCTACAAAGGAAATCTTCGACCGAGAGACCCCGGGACACCAGATCAGCGGGATTCTCAACTCCAGAAATGTGATTCCACCGGCATCCATGCGTGTAGTGTTGCACCTCGGACACGCGGTTAGCGACGAAAGTTTTCCATACGTTGGGTGGAGACTGGAGCCACTGCAGGGTTACGGATGAGTCTGACCAGAAGTATGCTGCGGAAATGCTGACGTCGATGGCTTGCTTGATGCGGTGGTACAGATGTGCTGCGAGAACGGCTGCACAAAGCTCTAAGCGTGCGATGGATAGGCGTTTGAGCGGTGCGACCCTGGACTTCGAGGCAAGCAGAATTATTTTCACTTCTCCCTGGTCGTTTTTGCAACGAGCATACGTACACGCTCCGTAAGCGTCTTGAGAGGCATCCGCGAAAGTGTGCAGCTCCACGCGCGAATCTGGTAGGAATGCGCAGCGTTCAACTCGGTAGGACGAGATAAGTGGAAGCTCACTGCTGAAACTCTCCCACTTCCTTCGCACGGTATCTGGGACCGGTTCGTCCCAGTCGCAGGAAAGCAGCCACAACTCCTGCATGAGGATTTTAGCGCGTACAACCACAGGTGCTATCAACCCAAGAGGATCGAATAGCTTAGCGATGTCAGAGAGTATCGTACGTTTCGTGGGCGGCGCTTCTCGTGGTTGCACCGTTGAATCGAAGCGAAGAAAATCGTTCTCTGGCTCCCAGCCGATTCCCAGTGCCTTGGTTGTTTCGTTGGGAGTGAAGCTCAATGTTGATTGAGTCCCGATATGGTCTTCGTCCAGGCCTTGCAGAACTTCGAAACGGTTAGATGTCCACTTGCGCAGTTCGAGTCCACCCTTTTGCATTAGATCCGACAGCTCTTCTCGGAGTCGGATTACCTCTGCTGTGGAGCTGGCCCCACCGATGAAATCGTCGATGTAGAAATTCTTCCTTAATGCTGGACCAGCGAGAGAGTAGGCGTCGCCTTCATCAGCGGCCAATTGCTGAAGAGCGCGAGTCGCCAGGAATGACGATGGAGTAAGTCCGTATGTCACGGTCAGTAGCTCGTAGGTTTGGACAGGTGTGTCCGTAGAAAAACGCCACAGGATGCGTTGCAGGGGAGTATCGTCAGGGTGTACCAGGACCTGCCTATACATCTTCGCGATGTCTCCGACGAGGGCAACCTGGTAGGTACGAAACCGTAAAACAATGGACAGCAAGTCGTCTTGAACGACCGGTCCCACACAGAGCGCTTCATTGAGGGAATAACCAGTGGACGTTTTAGCAGAACCGTCGAAGACCACCCGAAGTTTCGTCGTCGTGCTTGACTCCTTCAGAACCGGATGATGTGGTAAATAATAAGCAGCGCCGGTAACTTTGCTGCCCGGCTCGACCAGCCGCATATGGCCGAGGGACAGGTACTCCTGTAGGAACTTGTGATACTCCTCCTTGAGCGTTGAGTTCCTTTCCAGTCTGCGCTCAAGCATTTCGTACCGACGAAGAGCGCTGGCTCTGGATTCTCCCATCATGGCGTCGAAATCTGGCTTTCGAGGCAGTCGGACCATGTAGCGTCCCTCAGCTGTCCGTGCCACCGTCGATTGGAACAAAGATTCGCAGTGACGTTCCTCGACCGAATAGTTATCACTCATCTGCAAGTCTTCGATCTTCCAAAAGCGCTCGATGCTGTCCTCCAACGAAATCATGGATACAGTTACGGTGTTGTAGGAACTGACAGTGGAAGTGGACGGTTGCGTAAGCTGTTGTAGTGAAGCGGAACCTGTTACGACCCATCCAAACACGCTCTTCATTAGATGTGGGAGCTGCTCACCGAGCTGAATGCGAGCTGCACTGGGGAAGAACGAATGGTAATGTTTCGCCCCCAGAACCATGTCAATGCGTTGCCTCATGTTGAACGCAGGATCGGCCAGGGGAAGTTCGTCGGGAATCTGCCAGTCCGCGATGGTAATATCCTGCGCCGGAAGGTCTGCAGTGACCTTGTCTATCACTAGAAAGCTGATCCCTAAATCGAAATTGCCGCCTCGCGACTTGACTTGGGCCACGATAGAGTTGCGCACCGTTTGCTGAAGCTGACCGGCCCCATGGATAGTCACGTTCACGTTGCTTCTTCTTAGTCGTAGCAGGCGTGCCAGCCGCTCAGTGATTAGGTTGGGCTGCGATGCGCTGTCGAGAAGAGCACGTGCTAGATGATCCTGCCCAAAAGCATCGACAATCTTCACCAGTACCGTCTGAAGAAAAACGTTTTCCCGCGGCTGCTGCACTGGAGCACTCACCTCACAATCAAGGATGTTTTCGGTGGCTGCAACCGTCGATTGCACACTAGGCTTGCCCACCAAGGGCGGAGCATTCTGCACTACAGCTGGGGTACTGGAGAAATGAGTCTCGGGAGCGGACCTCTGAGAACCCTCGTACGACGCAGAATGGAGGAAAGAATGGTGTCGCATATTGCAATGCCTACAATTGAAATTTGAAGTGCAATCCTTCGCCATGTGATCACCCTTCAAGCAGTTGTTACACAGTCGCTTCTTGAACACCAGTTGCCGTCGCTGAGCAACTGAAAAACCGTTGAATTTCTGACACCGGGTGATGAAATGCTCCTGGCCGCACGCAGGGCACTTACTGCCAGAATTAGTAGTGGCAGCGTTCGAAGAAAGACGAAACTGAGTTGACCTTTTCAAGTTACTGTTCGCCGAATTCCCATAGCAAGGAGACGCATGGTTATTGACGGAAATTGATTCCAAAACACGCATCCGACGTTGGAGAAAATCGATGAGACACGAATAGTTCGGATCGTCCACGGTGGAGGCATGGTCCTCCCACGCTTTGAGCGTGTCATCGTGTAGACGTGTGCACAGTAGGTGCTTAAGAATGCTGCTCCACTGCGCCGTCGGTTCGCCCATCTGCTGCAGAGTCTTCACATGACGTTCAAACTCGTCCACCAACGCGTGGAGTGTCACTGCGGTTTCCTTCTTCATTGGATGAACGTCGAAAAGAGCCTGTAAGTGTCGCTTTTTTAAGAGATAATCAATGGAGGCGAATGAACTGCAAAGTTTAAAGCCTCTTAAAAACAAAGAAACGTGAAGAGATAATCGTTCGCATAACGTCCCACCAGAGCATCCCAAGCCAAATTATAATTCGCTGCGCTAATCGCAATCGATTCAATTAGCTGGGCAGCCTCCCCTTTCAAAGCTGCTTTCAGATAGTGGAACTTCTGAATCGCTGGCACATCGGTGTTCGAATGAATCAGAGCTAAGAACGTATCATGGAAACCCAACCATTGCATATAGTCCCCGTCGAATTCAGGAAGAGAAATAGTCGGCAGTTTCAAACCAGAGAGAGCGGAAGTAGGGTGTACAGTTTGAAGGATTTGAGAGTCAATAGGAATAACAGGAAGTTTGGATGTTAATTCTGCTTTTATTATTAGCAATCGTTCTTCAAAGCTGGCACGTGCTTCTTCATGCAATTCCATACCTTCTTCGCTCTCCTCAGCACACTCCAATTCCGTCTGCACCTCCTCTAAGCTCTTCCAAACGTTCTCGATGTGGTCCAGCCGCACCTGCACCTTCGTCGCGTCCCTCACAGCATCGTAGTCCGCCAAAAATGCCTCGGCCCGACCCAGTGCTGCAAGTAGTGTGGTCCTCCGTGTCAGTAGTACTCGGTGCGTACGGCTATTCTGTCCGGTAGCACCACTAGAGACACCAGCAGGCGCGTTGACCCTCGATGTCGAGTCCGTTTCCGCCATCACGCAGAAAGGAATGGTATAACTGGAGCGATAACGTCAGGGATTGGTCGATTCTGTCAAAAAAAAAGACCACGGTAGACCCGGACACTGGAGAAATAATCACTTGGAAAGGTACTCACCTATTCCAAGGCTAAGCGTGCCTTGAAAAAATCAAAAAATACTCGAAGCTCGACCTGAGCTGCACAAAAAACGTTCGATGCGTTTCAGTTGGCGACCGCAAACAGCGGAAAAAGCGTAAAAAATCGTTGAAATTGCTTGAAAGATCCACTGGACTGCGTGGCGATGTCCAAAAACAGTCACGCGACGTTCACAATGGCGCAGAATGGCCGATTGTATCGCCTGAATGCCTCAATAGTTCCTCTGGGCTGAATAGGAACAACTCCTTATTGTGCTACACACAATTAGCACCTCGAAATGGCGCCGGATGGCCGTTGCGATGTACCCCAATCAAGGATGGCGGTAATCGATTGTCCCCGAATGTCCAGGAACCGCGTAGAGTATGCAAAAAAGAGAAACGGAGATCTAAAGCGTACCTGTGAGGCTACGCAGAATAAATCGGACAGGTAATTACCTGATTTCCGATTGAACGAGCCTTGAAACTATCAATAAAAGCTTTCGAAGCTTCTCGAACAATCAGACTCACGATGTCCGAACAGCAATGGCGCCTCCAATAGGTCCTCGTACCGTCCAGTGTATCGTGATGGCGTCTCCCGTAGTCACGTTGGGCCGAAAATCCTGGTCACGGCACCACTTTTATATGTTGAATCCGTACCTTCCTACGTTGTGTTGTCCTTTTTTGTTTTTCTCCGATAACTTCACTTTCTTTCTAATTCACTTTCAACTTTACTTTCTCCTCTATCCTCAATTTTCGCTTTCTTCACTATCAATAAAAACGTCCTGTCCGATTGAATGTTTTGTGTGAACTGTCTGTCAATTTATTACAATATGTAAATATAAATCAGCGGCGAAAATGCAGAGCTGCCAGATACGCTGATTTTTTATCCCTGAAATCGGGCGAAATTATTTTGCTGCATGGGCATACAAACGCTTTGCATAGTGGGTCATCAACAATCACCTATTTAATTTGATATATAGATCATTCGAACGGTACATTAGTTCAAAAGTTTAAAGGTCATTTTTGTAAAAAAATGGAAAAAGATGTTTTTTTGGGTAGCCCTAATATGGAAATGATCACCCTACCCTATTGATAAAAAAATACGGATCTAATGTTTTGCGATAAAGAACAAAACTACCACTTTTCACGAAAATCTGAGAACCACTATATCGGTTTGACATGGAAAGACTGTATATTAACATTTCCATTGCACTTCCAGGTGGATTGACTCTATTTTCGTAACTCAAATAATCATTCAAGATACTTACGTGTTGTTAAATTGTCTTGAAATTATTGAGAAATTGATTTTTAAACAAAATAATGTAAAGAGTACAAAAATTAGGGAAAATCAGAATCATTTTAAAAAAAAAATGAGTGGGTTATGTCTATGATATAACCGCAAGGTTGACGTGGGACTAGCTTAGCTTAGCAATTCTTTGATGGTATTGATTAATTTCTTGATTGAATGCAACAATTTCCGAATTTAATTGAATTCAATATATTTGCTTTGTGAGTAAAAGGATTTAACAATTGCCATGTAAGGTTAGTTCATAGATTATGCTCTTCGTTACAAGTAAATTTAATGACAGTCCTTTTACGTTTGGTATGATGCATAGGACAAAATATGTGAACGGGAAAATTATCAAACGATTATTTTATTTTACATTTCCTTCTAAAGTTTGCATCTCTCAAGTGTACGTACTTCTCGAAACGCGAATTTGCTTGAAATTTGAAAGTTCATTCGCCTCCATTGTATGCTTGATTTTCCCAGATTCCTAAGTTTAGAAGACCGTTTTAGGGAAACATATTCTAGTCTGCACAGAAGCAAGCGAGTACAAAAGTACTCACAGTTTCCATTTAATTGCAAAGGCGATTTCCCCAGACACTTTGGTTTTGAAGTCTGTGTTAGGAAAACACATTTCAGTCGGAACAAAAATGCTCCTGACTCGCACCTATTTGCAATGCCAATTTTCCCACGCTCCATGGATTAGAAGTCTGTGTTAGGGAAACATTTCAGTCGGAAGAAAAATACCCCCGACTTGCATGTATTTGAAATGCCAATTTCCCCACGCTTCGTGGATTAGAAGTCATTTCAGTCGGAACAAGAATACCCCCGACTTGAATGAATTTGCAATGCCAGTTTTTCCACGCTCCATGGATTAGAAGTCTGTGTTAGGGAAACACATTTCAGTCGGGACCAAAATACCCCCGAATTGCTCGAATTTGCAATGCCGATTTCCTTCAGGCACCAAGGTTTAGAAATCTCTGTTAGGGAAACATTTCGGTGGGATCGAAAGCTCCCTATACTTTCACGTGTTTGCAAAACCGATTTCTCCAACGCTGCTTTGTTTTGAAGTCTGTGTTAGGGAACACATTTCGGATAGAACAAAAGTCCCCATACTTTCATGTATTTGCAATGTTGAATTCCCCTAGGCTGCTTCGTTTTGATGACTGTGTTAGGGAAGCTGTAAATCGGGCCAATCAAAACGAGGCAGTTAGGGCGTTTAGATAACGTTTAGATAACATTTTACAGTTATTCAATTGTTTATCTAATGAAAAATAACATTTTATTAATTGCGATAGAAGCGTAGAAATATTCCCTATCAATTAATACTAATATCTTGTCGATCCAGTAAGAAATGTTTGAGTTATAAGCATTCGGAATCTTTCATTTTTTCCTGCTTGTGCTGTGTTTAGGTTTTCATTTTACCCCCCATATACTCCGGTTAGACGTAGTCATACGTCAAAAAATCAGGATAAATTGAAAGTTCGTCAGGATATCGGGGAGCGTGCTAAAAAGTCTGGGAAATCCTGAAAAATCAGGAAGATTGGCATCTCTGCTTGCGAGTGTTCATCTTTCGAAATTATTTCTACGTAATCAGTATTCTGTTTTACTCTAATTCGCGATAGTTTTTCAACAAAAAGTTTGAAAACTACTATTTTTGACCCGTTTTCACCCCCATCGATGGTATTGTACTATTACAGTTACAGCGCCATTAACACCATTCACAATTTTAGCGGCCTAGCTTGCATTTTCGCCTTTATAGGAGAAAAAGTGTAAAATGTACCGAATTTTCTCTTTGTTGGCCTCCATTGTTTACACCCTGTAACTCACAACTGAATGAAACAAATAAATAACAGCAAAATAATGTTTTTAAGTGTGAAATTTTTGATCGAAAACGCTATAATGATAAAAAAATATTCAAAGTGTATTCCAATACTGGTTACACATTTCTTCCGTGTTTCATCGGGCAATTTGTGGATACAATATGCAACGAACCGTTCACCTAGTCGTTCTTCATATCTTCGAACGAATCAAAACGCTGCACAGAAACTGGATAAATCCAACATGCGAACAAGTAGTTATGGCCTGCATCCATTCACGATTGTTTATGCATGGCGTTCCCAAAATAAATCCACTTTTCATCCTCAACCTATCCTGAATTTTTATTCTACACATTGCGCTGGTGTACCATCTATTTTACGTATAAACTGCTAGCTTTCGAGAGGAAATCTGAGCATATGGTAAATAACGGATTTGAAAAAAAAAAATACTTATAACCAACTGTTCCCTTTCTGCTACAATTTTATAACATCAATATTATAAAATTAACGATAATAAAAAACAATGAACAGCCTTCTTCTGTTTTAATGAAAAGAACATCCTCTGAGAGTCATTTTAGATTGGTCTACGTCAAAACATTTGAATGGCGTACGGCTCCGGCGAATTTGGGTTCCCTTTTTCCTGCTGTGGACAATCCTTGAAGAGAACGGGTTTCTTCGAAAATTGACTATACTTATTCGGGCAACGATGAGCGGTGTACGGTCTAGTGTCCGTATCGTATGGACACTCATATTGACCATTCAATGTGGCACTGGAAGGGTTTTTAGCGGATGGATTTAACATGCGGGCCCGTTTCACCAAAAGTGCAAAAAGTTTGTCGAGGCAACATTTGTTAGTGGGAAGTGGGAAGTATGAGAATTCAGTAAGTGAAGTGTTTATATTATCACGGAATCGAAAAACTTAAATCCCGAAAGAATGACCGCACCGACGATATACAGCGTCGGACAGAACTATAAGACCACTGCTCAAGCAAAATAAGAAAGTGACAAAACTTTGAGTAAAAATAATCCAATCCAGTGCTTCAACCCATTCATAATAATTTAATTGTTCGAAGAAATCTATATCATCTGTAGTTGAAAAATTATAAGAGGTTGTGTCCAAGACACAACCGCATTGTTGACGTAGAACTACGCTGTTATTTTATTCAAGTCGCTTGTTTATAACTTCGGATATTATTTTGTAATGCTGTGAAATTTTAGAAATAACTGTTTAGTCTAATGGTTTGATTGTCCTGAAATGGCATTTTAAATTGTAGAATCAGTTGTTGATAAGTGTTTGACGATTCATTCCCGCCCTCGCAGAACATATCAATATATGTCGCAATTAATTTCATGTCAATGCATTGAAAAATTCACGCCGTACGCTATTCCGGTGGCCTTTTTCGCAATTGACATAGACTCGACTACAGTCGATTATATACATGTTGCACCAGCACCACTATTCCACATCTCATAACTATATCAATATATCTTTGGCACCACGAGGAAACAACAACAATGACAACACATGCAAGTATCAAATATCATGCTACATGTTATTTATTATTGTCTCAGTGGAATTGCACCTCTAGGCATCGTTCGTACAACGTAAACCAATCGCCAGGATTCATTCCCGCCCTCGCAGAACAATACCCTAGTCCTATCGTATGTCACAATTTGCTTCATGTCAATGCATTGAAAATTTACCTCCAACGCTATTCCGGTGGCCTTTTTCGCAATTGACATAGACTCGGCTGCAGTCGATTATATACTTGTTGCACCAGTACCATTATTCCACATCATCTAAATATACACACTCTTATCTCCGTTTTACGCTCTTCTCAACAGCCTTTTCTATTAATATTGCCTGTTTAGATTAGCTGTAAGCTGTTTTAGCTTAGCTGTTAGCCTTGGTGGAAAGAGTTTTGCGACGATAGCCTACCTTTGATGATTCCCCACACAATTGCGTAGCTCACAACATTAATGCAATGGCATCAGTTTGATGCAATGATTGCAATGCCAGAGACATCAGCGAGTAAGTGACTTGGTCGCGTCCACCCCAATTGCTTTAAGAAAGCCACTCGATCCCTCGCCGTCCAGCTCGCCCAGCAACGGTGTTGTCCAGTCGGTGTCCTTACGAAGAATGAACGTTTGCCTCAGCGAGATCCACTGTTTATACTGTAGGCAAATATTCCCCTTCGTTCTTTTTCTTTTCCTTTGTTCACGGAGACTTTAAATCTTACGATTTCCCCATTCGTTGCTCGTTATTGACAGCTCTGTTCGGGAAATCACACAAATGAACAGAACAAATGTATGGGGAAATGAGATTGCTTCCAATTTTCATCAATTTAAACCATATACAGACTATGGGATAGTAATGTATAGCATATCAAACAAATCTTAGAGAATTTCCGATTCGTTTGGTATGTAAAACGTGAAAATCCGTTCACAGCAAAACTAGTTATTAACGTTAACTTTATTTCATAAAAAGTGACCTGTTTTCTGACTTGACACCCTTAATGTAAGACGTAGTTCTACGTCAAAAACTCCATACTCCTCCTTCTCTTGTCTTTCCCGACAGCAAAAGAATCCATTCTCGCTCGATGTTCGCCAGCAACAATGTTGCTCCAATGACCACCAAACGAGAAGTTAGAGACGTCGGTTAATCGTTCGATTAATTCAAATAATCGAATATCTGCAATTATAATCGAGTAATTTGGTATCGAATAATTAAAAATCAAAATATGAATACATCGAATAGTTATCACAGTAATCGCGATTAATAGAAAAAGGATCCATTTTCAAGATTAATACATTTTTAGGTCAAGAGTTAGGCTATGATTTTTTTTATTCAACAGCGACCATCCGATAGACAACCGTGATACAAAAAATCATGAAATGGTAAATGTATAGCATATCAAACAAATCTTAGAGAATTTCCAATTCGTTTGGTATGCAAATCATCAGAATCCGTTCGCAGTGAAAATAGTTATTAACGTTAACTTTATTTCATAAAAACGTGACCTGTTTTCTGATTTGACACCCTTCCTGAAAGTCGTAGTTCTACGTCAAAAAGAGTCATTCGTTGAAAAATGCGTTTGAAGCATACTTAACAACTAAAACGACGCGACAAAATTCAGGTCCAGTTCCTCGTTTCGGCTGTTTCGTGTGTCGATTCGACCGATTTCTGAAGAAAATGGATTGTTTCTCGGTGGTATTTTGTGTTTTTCGGATCCTGGTTTGTATTTATCATGTGAGCAAGAAGTATGTAAGGTTCTATTAATTGAATTCTAGTTACAGTCATCAAACTTTTTTTTCGAAAACTCCGATTTCCTTTACTCCCCCCTTGAGTGTTTTTTCGATTTTCAAAAAACTCAAACTTTGACTGCTTTGCGCCACTCTCCCTTATGTCTGATTGAGCTGATATTGTGCATAGGGTGTTTTCGAGGTGGTGAACATTTCGTATAGGGTAACTTTTTGAAATTTTAGAGTCGATTTTTTCCCATACATTCATTGGCACCCTAATATATATACAGCCATTTCATGCCAAACCGATATACCGTTTCGAATCATATTTCGGACACTTTGTAATAATAACTTGAAATGCCTGATGATATGACTAAAAGGTTACTCTAAAGCAGGGGTTTTCAAATGGTGCTCCGCGGGAAATTTGTGCTCCGCGAAGTTATAGCAATTGCTTCCACTTGAAAACCCACCTTGAAAAAAATAATCTTCAATTCAATTTCACTGGAAATATAGTGATTTATTTAGTTTTCTCCGGGTTAGATGTCGTGTAACTGATACGCGTAACCAAAATAGAGTTGTTCTCAATTGAGTAATGTCAATACAGAAAAAGTTTGTTTTATTGATGAAAAAATGTCGGTGCTTCGTTATATGTTTTTGCTATGAAAAGTGCTCTGCCATAAAAAAAAATTCTGAAAACCCCTGCTCTAAAGAATCAATTGTATTGTTAATTTCATAGTTATATCATCAGGGCACTAAGCATTTCAAGTATTTATTACAGAGGGTCCGAAATATGATTCATAACGGTAGTGGTTCTCAGATTTTCGAGAAAAAGAGGTAGATTTGTCCCTTATCGCAAAATGTTAGATCCGCATTTTTTTATTTTTTCGTTAGGGTGGCCATTTCGATTTTAGGGTGGTCCTAAAATCATTCTTTTTTTCCAAAATGGCTTTTTTTTAGAAACTCTTTTAGAAACTTTTGAACTACTGAACCGATTCAGATGATCGATATATGAAATTGAAGTCAATTATGAATTTTTGAAAAAAGTCATTTTTGAAAAAGGGGGAAAGGATTTTTTAGACCACCGGTTAACTTTGAAAAGCATTACTCAAAAACAAAAAAGAACACATCTCTGATTTTTGGATATGTTATGTAAAAAATCCTCAGCTTTCAAGAAAAACCATAAAAAAATGTAGGGCGCTTGGTCCCGAGACCATGTAAACTAAAAATAAAATAAGTAAAAAAACCTTTTAAGTTAAACGGTTTAATTATGATTAAACATAATAATGTACTAAAAGCTAGAAAATAATTAGGCAAGTAGCAGTTAGCAGTTATCACACCTCTCGTTCATTGGTCTAGGGCATTAATAAAATCGTGGGACATATGATGAAGTCGCTAATTGTGGATAATGGAAATCCAACGTGCCCCACGATTTTATTTTAGTCTTACAAATGCCCTAGACTAATGAAGTAGAGGTGTGATAACTGCTAACTGCTACTTGCCTAATAATTTTCTAGCTTTTAGTACATTATTATGTTTAATCACAATTAAACCGTTTAACTTAAAAAGTTTTCTTTACTTATTTTATTTTCTAGTTTTTAGTACATTATCTGTTTCATTAGAATATTTCTCTACAATAAAACCATTGTACTGTATTCTATCAGTCAAATCATTTCATTTGATACCGATATTGAGTGGATTGCAGAAAATACATAGTGTATTCTCCAAGTCAAGTTCGTTCGTTTGATTCACATATCTCAATCAACCTTTTTTTTTGAGATGATATGGAATCAGCTATTTTGTAGCGGCGGCCAAATTGGATTTTTCAAGATCAGCAGTTTTAAAATGACAGCAGAGATAAAGGTATTTTATAAATTCGGTCAGTTCCTATTGATCAAATTTCTATTAATTTGGGACAACCCTACAGACATACAAACAGTTCAAGCTAAATAAAACCGTTTGATAAAGTAATTGGCTATTTTGTGATTGCGGCCATCTTGAATTTGGATTTTTCATGATCTACTGTGATCTCCTATTCAAGCCCTTTTCATTTGATACCCATAATACTAGGGTTTTGAGAAAATATGTAGTCCGCCATTTTGTAGTGGCAGGCATCTTGGATTTGCATTTTACATGAATAACGGTTTTCTACTAGTCAAGCCCTTTCGTTTGATACGCATATCAACGGGGTTTTGACATAATATGTAGTCCGCCATTTTGTAGTGGCAGCCATCTTGGATTTAATTTTTTCATAAATAATTGTGTTCTACTAGTTAAGCCCTTTCATTTGATACCCATATTGATGGGGTTTTGGAAAACCCATATTGATGAGGTTTTGGAAAAATACGTAATTCGCCATTTTGTAGCGTCCGCCATCTTGGAATTTCAAGATCATGAAATAGGCAGTTTTATAATGACTACAGAGATAAAGGTGTGTTCAAAATTTCAGACTACAGACAAACACGTTACACGTTACAAACATACAAACATACAAACAGATTACATGGCAAGCTAAATAAAACCGTTTAAAAACAAATACAATCAATAATTACGAAAACAAAATTCAATTGTAGTATCTTTTCAAAAACGGCTAACCAATTGGTTTCAATTTGATGTGTCGATCATCTGAATCGGTTCAGTAGTTCAAAAGTTTATAAAAAAAGCCATTTTTGGAAAAAAAATGGTAAAAAATGATTTTCTGTTTCTACGGCTTCAACACTGAAAGCAACACACAGTTCCCACACAGCTTTCCAAAAAATCCAAAGTCTGGTCCTGCTACAACAGATTTGATGTATTATTCTTGGCATATATTGCTCAAGAATGTAAGATAGAGTGTTCTGGTCTCCGAATTAAGTATGTATCCTGGTGTTTCAGTTTTTCGGGCTCAATTCAACAGTCAATAGCAAAATGTAGTTAAAAAAACAGTAAGATAGGATTGGTCACCAAGTCGTTTGAATGTAGTTGCCGTAGTTGAATCTTTCTAGGTTATGTTTTACGACGGATTACAGTGAGAGTAATTTTGTTGCGGGTGGATTCAGCATTCAGTAAACGGTTTGAGCTTCATTATTTCCTTAATAGAGTTAAACCCCTTCTTTTTGCTTTGGGCTATGCGAAGAATAACTGCAATTGTCTAGACCGCGATGTGTTTTTTTTTCTAATACGATCTAGAATGATTTTCTAGTCCGTGTTAGGGAAACGCCTTGCGATCTACACAAATATATGGGAAATTAGAAACTCTATTTTTAACACTATTTTGACATATTAACTATAGGAATTTTTATAACAGCATTGCAATAGATCGTGATGGAGTTTCCAGATCGAACAGTGCAAAAACATCATCAAATCATCACTCAAAACATCATAAAGCCCTCAAAATTGGTCTTTTTTTATGTGCTTCCCGTATGTTCTAGAAAACGTAATCCTGCGTAGAAATGTCTCGATTGGATGGTTTTTCAGATATTCAAAAAATTTTCAAAACAAATTGATTTTCGCGACAGTATGTTACATTTTCTGTGCTTTAGTAAGAAAATAACCTAGCCTTTTGCATCAGAATGTAGGACATCACGTTATTATATAAATATCTTATACAGATGATTCACATTTAAACAGATTCGAAGGCTATATGAATAATATAGTTGAAATTGGAAAAATATTAACATCAAGTCGTTACTATTACTAGAACGTTATTCTAAAAAATCTGTAAAATCTGTATGAAACGCGAAAAATCTGTATTCTGTGTTTACCGATTTTTGGTTTTGAAAAGTTGAGAAAAATCTGCAGAAATACAGATTATTTTGTAGATATGGTAACCCTGTTGCTCATATCAAAGCACCCGGCAAACTCTTCCCTATCAATTCCGATTGTGTTGAATAAACGTTTTTAGCGGTGAGCGTTCCCCAGAACGATGAACATCTAATGAATAAAACGAGAGAAAGTCAAGATGTCATATGACAGTTTTAGTTCGACGGTCGATTGAATGTTCATTTTATGATGTTCATTAATGACACAGCTCATATGTCTTCATGAACAGTCATACGATATTGACCATTAGCAAGACTGCTAAAGGGTGTGTCACATCAAATTGCATCACAGAAAAAACGCTGTAGAAATTCGCCCAGTAGACCGATCCTTTTGAAAATTTTAGACAGTAAAATAAAAACTATTAAACAACTTTTGGCATTTTCTTTTTATTCATACTTCGAGCCCAAGCCCGTATGCTCGCACCTTCCTCTTTACCCCGTCCATAAGGTTCTGTACAACGTCAAGTTGTAGTTTTTTTGACGTAGGACTACGTCTAACCGGAAGATATAGGGGGTGAAATGGAAATCTAGGCACTGAACAAGTAGGAAAAAATGCAAGATTTGGAACGCTTATAACTCGAGCATTTCTCAATAGATCGCAAAGGTTTTTGCATCAATTGATAGGAAATATATCTACGCGTCTATCATAACGAATAACATTTCATTTTCCTTGAGATAAATAATTGAATAATTGTGAAATATCAAGCATTGTCTAAATGCATTATGTGCCCATTTTTGATTGGTCCATTTTGTGCTCCTCAAATCGTACCGACCAAAACGGGCAACCAGAGCAGCAGCGAAATAGAATGAAGCACGATTGGAAAGGAAAAAGAGAAAAAATGAACGAAACTTTGGTCGCAGTCTCACACATGCGTAATTCTCGAGCCAGCCAGTCAGCTTAAAAATCTCCGCTCCGCTGCCGTAACGATCATTCTTTGTGTGGACACCGACTGGACAACATCGTTGCTGGACGAGCTGGACGGCGAGGGATCGAGTGCCTTTCTCAAGGCAAGAGGGCGGAGGTGGTAGCGCTGGAGTAGAGTAGAGTAGAGTTTTCAAAGGGCCTTTCTCAAGGCTAGAGACGAATGAACTGCAAAAGTTTAAAGTCTCTATAATACAATACCTTCCTTCATTCCGTAACGATCATTCTCATTCAAACCGTACACCACATCGGTTCGCATCACAACACATCGACAAACCAACCCAAGCAGCCATGTCTGGACATGGTAAAGGAGGAAAAGTGAAGGGAAAGGCAAAATCCCGCTCGAACCGTGTTGATCTGGAGTTCCCCGCAAGGGTAGCTAGGCCGAGCGCGTTAGTATCAGTGCACCAGTCCACCTAGCCGGCGTTATAAAGTTTCGGCCGCCGAAGTGATCGAGTTGGCTGGCAAAGCTGCTCGCGACGATAAGAAAACCCGCATTCGGAACAGAACACATTCGGTTCGGTGGACATCAATACAACAGGCAGTTGCAGCGAGAGGCGAGTGGCAAACGCAATCGCAAAACGGCAGCTGGTAGCAGAAGAAAAAAGTTTGTTCTTTATACAATCTGCTCTGGTGGCAAATCCAGAACAAGGCGGCATCGAGAGCGTTCGGAATAGTTTTTTTTTCAAAACACGAGTACTAAATTTTCTAAATTGGAACCATTCCATAAAACACGGCGCTTATCAGGGCCATTAAACCTTTCAAAAAAGAGTTTACGAAATACAGTTCAATGCTTTCTAAAATAATATCCAAAATAATAATAAAACACAAATTCATTATTTCATAATTTGTTTGCCAGGATCTGATGAGTATGTGAATTTGGCAGTTGTTCTGAGCTTATTGATAGTTGGGGACTTTCCTGATTATTCAATTTTCACCAATTCTAAAATTGTTTCCAGATTGAAGTACAGTAATTTACAATTAGTTCCACATTTAGCTAATTGGACGGACACGGATCTAACAGCGATTATAGAGTTTCGGACGTCGGAGTGCTCGAGTTGGCTTGCAAAGCTGCTCACGACAATCAGAAAACACGCATCAAGAACAGAGCAGCTTCGGTTCGGCGCTCATCAAGGCAACAACTAGTTTCAGCGAGTGGCAAACGCAATCGCAAAACGGCAGCAGGTAGAAGAAAGAAAAAGTTTGTTTATACAGACTGCTTTGGTGGCAAAACCAGCCACCGTAAAACACGGTGCTTTTCAGGGCCATTTAACCTTTCAAAGAAGAGTTATTAAAAGTTTTTCACAATACCAATGCATTCTAAAGTGACATAATATGACATATAATATAAACTGATTTTTTTTTGTTTATGCTTGTTTTTGAACTTATTGGTGGTTGGGGTCTTTTAAATGGATCATTCAGTTTTCACAAACCCATGCATGGTTCCCGAATTGAAAGTGGCTTCAAATTACAACACATTGTATGCAGGTGGCATTCACGAATTTTCTCGATAGAAAGAACTGCTTTCTTTGGTTGATAACTGATGTTGAAAATTGACTGAGGTTACATCTGCATTGTATAGGAACATAACTAAGGAGCAACATGATGAGCTATGTATTTCCTGCTGCTCTGTTCTTATTTTAAAGGACTTCAATCCGAAGGTCATCCGTCCCTGTATTCACTGTTGGTTTTTCAGAACGCTTATAGCTCGTCTATTTCTCGACAGATCGTAGAGTTCGTCTCCAAAGCCTCAGTTCCTTTTCATTTTTATTTACATTGTTTGCAGAGACTACAAATCTTACAATTCATTCGTTTCCGAAACCACAGTTTAAGGTACGGTAATGTGCTCAATAGTCAAATATATGATAGTGAACGAGGTGATGACCACCTATGCATTCCCTATCACAGCGATCATTTTGATTGTAACATTATGTGTATATGCCGAAAGATGCCCAATGTTGAACATTTAATAAGTACAAAACCTTCAGAAAAAAATCAAGATTCAAGTTTGTGAAAAAAACGCAAAAACACAACACCAAAGGTTCTTTTCAGAACCCCCAACCTGTTCATACAGGGTAACAGGAAACTAATCCATATTTCAGGTAGATAGGTAGATATTCACGTAGGAGAAGAAAATAAAACAATATATTTAAAATATATATTTAGCAAAAGCTGTCCCCTTTGTATAGTCCTACGTCACTCCGGTTATGTCACCGACATTACCCACCCGTCTTTTTGAACAGAAATCCATTTTCTCTTGAAGTTCGCCTCCGATTTGACAACTTTTGGGTTCTTCCGGAGGGCCTGCTTCATAATCGCCCAATATTTCTCTATTGGGCGAAGCTCCGGCGCGTTGGGCGGGTTCATTTCCTTTGGCACGAAGGTGACCCCGTTGGCTTCGTACCACTCCAACACGTCCTTTGAATAGTGGCACGAAGCGAGATCCGGCCAGAAGATGGTCGGGCCCTCGTGCTGCTTCAATAGTGGTAGTAAGCGCTTCTGTAGGCACTCCTTAAGGTAAACCTGCCCGTTTACCGTGCCGGTCATCACGAAGGGGGCGCTCCGCTTTCCGCAAGAGCAGATCGCTTGCCACACCATGTACTTTTTGGCAAACTTGGATGGTTTCTGTTTGCGAATCTCCTCCGGAACGCTGAATTTGTCCTCTGCGGAGAAGAACAACAGGCCCGGCAGCTGACGAAAGTCCGCTTTGACGTAGGTTTCGTCGTCCATTAACAGGCAATGCGGCTTCGTCAGCATTTCGGTGTACAGCTTCCGGGCTCGCGTCTTCCCCAGCATGTTTTGCCTTTCGTCGCGGTTAGGAGCCTTCTGAACCTTGTATGTACGCAGGCCCTCCCGCTGCTTGGTCCGCTGGACGAATGAACTTGACATATTCAGCTTATTGGCGACATCCCGGACCGAACTTCTCGGATCACGTCTAAACTGCTTAACTACGCGCTTGTGATCTTTTTCACTGACGGAGCATCCCTTTTTACCGTTCTTCACCTTCCGGTCGATGGTTAGGATCTCGAAGTATCGTTTTAGTACTCTGCTGACCGTGGATTGGACGATTCCCAGCATCTTACCGATGTCCCGATGTGACAACTCCGGATTCTCGAAATGAGTGCACAGGATTAATTCACGACGCTCTTTTTCGTTCGACGACATTTTTCCAAATTTACGAAAAATTGACAGTGAAGCATGGCCAACGTGATCTATACACTCTTATCTGATTATAAGCGAAAGCTGAAGATATAATTCCTAAAAATTAAATTTCTACAGCGTTTTTTCCGTGATGCAATTTGATGTGACACACCCTTTATGTCCAATCACTACAACCTAAACGCGCATCTCTATCGCATTGGGCTCGCAGCAAACAATCTTTGTGATTGTGGCGATTGCTACCACGACATCGAGCATATTGTCTGGTCGTGTATCCGGTTCCATGCTGCTCGCTCTCAGCTCTCTAGAGCACTGAGAGCACAAGGCAGACAATCGGAAATACCCGTCCGGGATATCTTAGGTAGCCGTGATCCTGATCTTCTGCTTCATCTATACCTGTTCCTCAGAAACGCCGATGTCAACGTTTAATGATGTTTCCTTCGTTGTGTCCCCGTTTCATATCCCTCCTATCCGATCGATAAACTTTTACTTAGTCGCGGCAATACATACACACACTCTTTACAGATACACGGGCCAAAGGTTGTGCAGTCCACTGTTCATTCAACAAGAGCCAAAGGTTGTACCGCTCATAACAACTCTACACGAACTGATGATTGCGCCGGCTAGTGACCATTCTATCCTGGATTCCTCGAGTCGAGAAAGACGCACCACGCTAGATATGAGGTGCAGACTAGGGGGGCGTTGCTGATTAACGGTCAGCTGCATCCCAATAGGAAGTATCCCGTGTCGGGCACACGTACAGAGCATTGGAGACAGCAACATCACAATTACAAAAACACTTGTAATACTAACCTCGAGCCAACCGCGAGTAATCGGTTACATATTACTAACATAGATAATAAGAAATATTGTCAAAGTATTGAACTCCCGGCCCCGTGAGGCTAACGCCATATGAGCCTTGATAAAAATATATATTTTGGAAAAAAAAATTGCCCTAGATTAATGAAGGAACGAATGTGTGACTATAACTGTGTGACGTATAACTTAAAAAATTTTTTTTTTACTTATTTTACTTTCTAGTTTCCAGTAAATTGCCTGTATCATCAGTATACTTCTCTACAATAAAACCATTCAACTTTTTTTTTTAAATTTTTATTTCTTACGTAACTTTTTTCGGAATATTTTGATGATGTACTGTATTCTATTAGTCAAATCATTTCATTTGATACCAATATTGAGGGGATTGCAAAAAAATACGTAGTCGACCATTTTGTGGCGGCGACCTTTTCAAATTTATGTGATTCTTAATGTAGTGTATTCCCCAAGTCAAACCATTCAGTCATTTTTCAGCGACGGCCAAATTGAATTTTTCAAAATCATGGAATACGAAGTTTTACAATGGCAGTAGAATTATAGGTATGTTCCAATTTTCAGATCAATGGGGAATGGGGTCAAATTTCAATTAATGTGGGACAATCCTACAAACACTCAAACATACATACAAACAGGGCAAGTTGAATGAAACCATTAAAAAGTAATTGTTTATTTGGGAACTGCGGCCATCTTGGATTTATAATTTTCATGATCTACTGTGTTCTACCAGTCAAGCCCTTTCATTTGATACCCATATTGATGGGGTTGTGAATAAAATATATATCATTGCCGTCTTGTCATTTTTCATAAATAACTGTTAAAATAACCCTTTCATTTGAACCCATATTGGCTATTCAATATGGAATTATTATACAAATTATTCTAAATTTCCGAAAATCAAAAATTAAATTACTCCGGATAATTGAGTCTAAAATTCCGGATAATCGAGTCCGACGAGTTTCACGTTTGGACATTGTGTGGCATATAGAGTAAAAGTGTAAATAGAACTTAATTCAGAACTTGTCCCCCGTTGCTATCGTGTGAGCAAACAGCGGCAGAACGGACAATGTCTTAACACACACATCGAGCCGAACTCGTCCTCGCGCACACACACTCTCGTGAGCGACTTTCCTCCACATCTCCTCATCCTTGGATCAACGCTCGAGAAGGTGAGTTGCACAGACATCAATACTCTGTAACTCTTTCAAAGACATTATTTCGGTAGGACTCATAGTTTTTGAGATATAAATTATCAAAGATTTCTCTTACTAAAATCGACACGCCCTTTTCAAAAGTTACACTTGAGTCAAAAAAAAATCCCAATTGCTGTGGAAAACTCATATTTTCTCGAACCCAGACGGAAAACAAACTTTCGTTCGAATCAAAAATACAAGTTTTTAAAATCTGCATTTTTAGTTCGATTTCATTTGGAATTGCACATATCCTAACGCCACAATTTTGGCAAGTTACCGTGACACCCCCACCAGGAAAGCGACCAATCAACCTGGACTAATCATAGCGTAATTTGTGGCCGTAACGTCCATCCCTTGAAGAGTGATTGATTGTGCGGTTGCCGATGCGATAATCGCTGGCCAAACAAAAGGGAAAACCGCACAGTTTCTGTCATTAGAGGAACCAAAATTACTCTCGAAATCTATTGGCACTGTTGCGGGCCATGTGCTGCTGCCACACGAAACACACGTTGGACACATTGATTGGACGCACAGTTTTGACCTGCGGGCCATCTGACATCGAGCGAGCGAGCGAGTGAGGCAAACGTTAGATTGGACGGTGGCCGTCATCCGGGCAAGATCGAGTGGACTCCCATCTGGCGGTCGATCCAATCGCGCACGTATGGCACCAAAAAAAAAAGAGAAAAAAAGGTTGAAAGCAAAGCAACAAATAGAAAGAAAAAAAATGAGACCAAACACCCCGGAGAGATGACGTGAAACGAATCGGGAATCGTCTTGGCTGAACCGCCGGAGGTCGGTCATCTGGTTTATATCGAACTTGATTAATGCGACCGTGCATATGTGATGGGCTGTGTGAGGAAGTTGAGGAGAGGGATCCACCCTGCAACGGAGACAATTTTCCTTCCCTCCGGAGTGAAACTTAGCGGACGGTTTCAAGTGTGTGCCCCGGATAAAATTTCCATCGTGTTGCATTGTAGATGCGGACAGCGAAAGGATTGGCTAAAAATATTCGGTTAGGGAAGAACAATTCCAGGAATTGTACGTCAATATGAAGACTTGATTTAGCATAGTTGGAATGATCCGATTTAGGTTAACCCATTTTAGGCCAAGCGTTCGAAAAATCGAACAGCAACCTTGATAATTTTTCATGTCTTTGGAAAGCTACCATATGGTATCTTTTTTGCACAAAAAGATAACAGCCAGCAAAATTGAGAGTTCGAAAAATCGAACGTTGGCCATAACGTACATTTTTTTCTGCTGATTTAATACCAACACATCTAACCTCTGCAGCGCGTTTTGGTTCATTTACTTTAGAAGACGGAAGGTTTTTCATTTTTTTTGCATTTCGTTTCTTGCGTTTCTTTAGCATCAATACACCAATTACACCAATGGCTTTCGTAATAAAAATAATTTTTACAGCTTGGTCGTTAATGAGTTAAATACGCACAGCTCTGCTCGAGAATTTGTGATCATTTTTTTGCCATTGTGCCTTTTTTAATCCTTAACTCTTGTTTTGTAACAAAAAACATAAACAGTCGATGATTACCACAACATTTTTTTGAGTCGAATTTTTCACCATGAGAATCATTTGTCACCGTTTTATTTTTATCCATCGCGACAATGCACCAGCTCATGCCTCAGCTGGTCTGATCGTAAAATTAATGGAAAATTGGAATTAATTGGCTTGGCTCCCTTAGACTACACCCAAAGTTAATTTTTGGCACATGTTAAGGTATCCCGATTTATCACATTAAATGAGTCCAAAAAATAACAGAAAATGCTCTACTCCTCAGTACGTGTATATCATTTGTATAGTATATATGCTAGAGCCAATATGAGCGAGCGAAACATGCGGAACATAGTTTGCCAAATACACGGCCCAGACAGAGAAAAACATCCATTCTCGTTCATGCTTTTCTTTTTCCTCTTATAAAACATTTTCCAACTTCATTTTATGATGAGGTGTATTATTATTACACTTTTATATAACAGCACTAGTAACTATATGGATAGCGTGGTCGTATGAAACAGCCTTGCATTCCAGTCGGCCTTGGTTCGATTCCCATTGACGTCGCATGAACTTTTTTTTTTGGCACAATTCAAAATGATATGACGAAAGAATAAAGGAAGAGATGGCTGCTCCCATACATACAAACCTTTTTTAGGCTTTTAGAACAGCTCATTATTTGCGCATTTGACCCTCCAGCACACGAAATGGCATTAAAGGGTGTTCGGATCAAAAAGTGGTCAAACTAAATGCGTGTAAATCGATTATTTGTTTATTAAAAAAATCAAAGTATCTTTCTTTTTGAAGTTCAATGTGTATAAAAGACGGAAAAAATACTCAATTAAGATTCCGGTCCACCTAGTCCAAATTGTCGAGCCTTTCGTTTGACGCCTGCCATCACATTTTGTACAGTCACCTTATCCACTTTCTTCGCCGCAGAACGCCAGTTTGCTTTAAACTGCTTCTCGCTACTAACAGTTTTTTGGGTCTTCTTAAGGTTCAGCTTAACTATCGCCCAATATTTTTCGATTGGGCGAAGTTCTGGTGTGTTGGGAGGGTTTTTATCCTTAGGCACAACCTGCATCTTGTTAGCGGCATACCACTCCATGGCCTTTTTTCCATAATGGCAGGATGCCAAATCTGGCCAAAACAGCACAGACAAGTCATGTTTCTTCAGGAAAGGCAGCAAACCCTTTTGAAAATACTCTTTCACGTAAATTTCCTGGTTGACGGTCCCGGTTGCAACGAAAATGTCGCTTTCCAAGCCACAGGTACAGATAGCTTGTCAAACGAGGTATTTCGAGTTTAATATGCTTGAAATAATTGAGGTATTATAGTTTAATATGCTTGAAAATGTCTGCCACCTTTCCCCTTCCGGTTGCTGTATAATACTCTTGTCCAGGAAGCTGTCTGAAGTCTGCCTTGACGTAGGTTTCGTCGTCCATTACCACGCAATCAAACTTTGTCAACAATGTCGTATACAGCTTCCGAGATCTTGTTTTTGCCGTAAGGTTTTGCTTATCGTTGCGATTTGGAGTCACTACCTTCTTATAAGTCGATCGTCCGGATCGTTTTTTAGCTTCATGCACGGTTGTAGACGATATTCCCAATTTATTTGCGACATCTCGAACGGAGAGGTTGGGGTTGCGCTTGAAAGCGCTAGCCACTCTTTTGTTCGTCACTGCGGCTCCCGGTTTTCGATTTCCCCCAGATCCAGGCTTTCTAGTTGTTGACAAACGTTCCCCGAACACTTTTATTACTTTGGTGACGGTTGATTTGGCCACATTCAACGATTTTGCTATTTCTGCGTGCGTTTGGATTTTCACGACGCATGTACAAAATTTTGATTCGTCATTCCTCTTGCTTTGACGCCATTTTGATATCTAAAGATCTAATGTCAACATCCAAATAGAGGCATCATTCTACACACACACACCTACAAAATGAGGGGTCATCAGGTTTTTTATATGAAAGATTAGAAAAAATACAGCGAATTTAAGTTGACCACTTTTTGATCCGAACACCCTTTATTTCTGCCAAAGATGAAATGTTTTCAGCCAACGCTATTTCTTATTCATTTTTTATTCAATCGAGGGGGTAATTACAGAAACGAATGTCTATTTTTCAAACGCATGAATCATAGAAAGTGGATAGTGCGTCCTTCTTTTATCCCACAAGTTCTCGATAGGACTTCGATGTGGTGAACAAGCTGTCCAGTTCAGTGTTCACAAAAGTGAATTTTATTAAAGAATATAAAGTTTACATAGCAATGAAATGGAAAAGCTTATTGTTGATTTCTAAAAAAAATATCGAACCTTAGGTTTAACTCTACTCATCAAATTCTGCACAGTAGTCTTTGTGCACTTTCTGAACGCTGCAGACCAAATCTTCTTGAACTGTGACATATTCTAAGACACTGTACCTTCCTTCTTGAACTTGGCCTTGACAGTTGCCCAGTAACGTTCAATTGGCCGCAGCTGGGAACAGTTAGGTGGGTTGAGGTCTTTTCGACGAACATGATGTTGTTTTCCGAAAACCATTATGTGCCGATACAGAATCCGACCAGAATAGAGGAGGAACCTCCTGCTTTCTATAAAGTGGAAGCATAATAATATTCTTCAAGCATTCTTCCAGCACAAATTTGAGCATTTATAGTCACTTTTGTGAAAAAAGTTGATGATCGCATGCCACACGTGCAAATGGTTTGCCAAATGAGCACTTGTTGGGCGAATTTTTCCATCGCAACAGTCATATCCGCAAATAGCAGGGTAAATGATCTTGGTTTGTCCAATTCAGGGTGTTTTCACGCAACTAGTGAGTGCAAATCAATTTTTCTTCATGAAAATCACGTATAATCCATACGAGTTTGGGTTTGTTGAAAAGCCCCAAGTCTCTAGTTGATCTGGTGATTGATTAAAAGTTAGCTCAAATGAGGGGCGCATTGACACCAATAGAAGGAGCATTTTATAATCCTTTAAAAAATTTGAATCTGTAAAAATATACAATAAAACTAATGTAATTCATGACAAACACAATTTTATTTATATGTTTTGAAACATTCGAATACCTGATTTGGCACAGGCGCACATAATTAGAGCATTCAAAAAAGTGGACAAACCATGATCATATTTTCGACTGGACAAACCAACATCATTTACCTTACACTTTCTCCAATCGATTTGAAATGAAATTGAGGTCCCGGCAGCGTTCTGGAATCTTCTTTGACGTATGTTCGTCATCCATCACAGAATACACCAGTTGGGATTGTTCAAAATACGCTCATATAGCTTTTGAGCTCGTGTTTTAGCGCGATCTTGCTGCTCCGGTGTTTGTTTGGCCACTCTTTGCTTTTTATAGGTCTTTAGATCATGTCTCTGGCTTTTTAGTAAATGAGAAATATTAGTCTAACTAATTATTTCTCTCAGTGTGACGATTAATCGATTAATCGATTTTTTTTGACGATTAATCGTATCGAATAACAAACTGCTGAAAAGTATTCGATTAGCTGATGAACGAATAATTTCAAAAATCGGGGATCACTACTCATGAAAAATGAATGCGTTCCACAACCGGAATATGTAACAATTCTGCTCCGGGATCGGATAGAATTAAGTTCAACTTGCTGAAAAACCTCCCTGATGTGGCGAAACATCGCTTGTTAAATTTATTCAATCGGTTTCTGGAGAACAATATTGTTCCAGACGATTGGAGACAAGTACGAGTTATAGCTATTCAAAAACCCGGAAAACCCGCGTCCGACTTCAATTCGTACCGCCCAATAGCAATGCTGTCTTGTATACCGAAATTGTTGGAGAAAATGATCTTGTTTCGCCTTGATCGATGGGTTGAAATGAATGTCCTACTCTCAGATACACAATATGGGTTCCGCAGGGGCAAGGGAACGAATGATTGTCTTGCGTTGCTTTCTTCAGAAATTCAAATGGCTTACGCCGAAAAAAAACAAATGGCTTCAGTATTCTTGGACATAAAGGGGGCCTTCGATTCTGTTTCAATAGAGGTTTTGTCAGCCAAATTACACTCTCGGGGTCTGCCGCCTCTATTGAATAATATGTTATATAACTTGCTTTGTGAGAAACATTTGAACTTTTCTAACGGAGATTCGGCAGTAAGTCGGGTCTCTTACATGGGCCTCCCCCAGGGCTCATGTTTAAGCCCCCTTTTGTACAACTTCTACGTAAGCGACATCGACAATTGCCTTACACAAAATTGCAACCTGAGACAACTTGCAGATGATGGAGTGGTGTCTGTCGTAGGATCAAACAAATCCGACCTGCAAGGACCCTTACAAGATACTTTGAACAATTTTTCAACCTGGGCCAGAGATGAGATGGTGCTGCCAAAACACACCTCATTAAACTCGAGCAAATTCAGTATCTTTGTCTCCGTATCGCGTTGGGATGTATGCCCTCAACGCATACCATGAGTCTCGAGGTTTTGGCAGGCCTACTCCCACTAAAAGATCGCTTCAATTTATTATCTCTTCGGTTCTTCATCCGGTGTAAGGTTATGAACCCATTGGTGATCGGAAATTTTGAGCAGCTGATCGAGCTAAATTTTCACTCCGGATTCATGAGTTCATATCATGAATTCATCTCCATGCAGGTTGATCCTTCTTCGTATATTCCCAGCCGTGTTTGTTTCCCTGACTACATCAATTCCTCTGTGCATTTTGATCGGTCCATGAAGCAAGATATCCATGGATATTCAGATTACCAACGATCGAGGATCGCTCCAACGATCTTCGATGAAAAGTATGGGGGTATCAATTGTGATAATATGTACTTTACTGATGGGTCCTCTATGAATGAGTCCACAGGATTTGGAGTGTTCAACGAATTTTTTAGCACCTCACACAGTCTTCAGAATCCTTGCTCAGTGTATATTGCTGAATTGGCAGCAATACACTGGGCGCTGGACAGCGTCGCCTCACGACCTGTTGAACACTATTACATTGTAACGGATAGTCTTAGCTATGTCGAAGCTATCCGTTCAGTGAGGCCGGAAAAGCACTCGCCGTACTTCCTTGAGAGAATGCGAGAAATTTTGAGTGCTTTAACCAGACGCTGTTATGTCATTACCTTTGCCTGGGTCCCTTCACATTGCTCCATTCCGGGTAATGAGAGGGCTGACTCATTAGCAAAGGTAGGTGCAATTGAAGGCGATATTTATCAGCGTCAAATCGCCTTCAATGAATTTTATTCTTTAGTCCGCAAAAATACCATCGCTAACTGGCAACGCAAGTGGAATGAAGATGAATTGGGCCGGTGGTTTCACTCGATTATCCCTAAGGTTAGCCTCAAACCGTGGTTCAAAAGTCTGGAATTGAGTCGGGACTTTATTCGCACCTTCTCCCGACTCATGTCCAATCACTGTTCGTTAGATGCACTACTCTTTCGTTTCAATCTTGCCAGCAGCAATCTCTGCGTTTGTGGCCAAGGTTATCACGACATCGAGCACATTGTTTGGTCGTGCGGGGTGTATCTGGTCGCCAGATCGAATTTAGAAAACTCCCTTCGGGCCCGAGGAAGACAGCCCAATGTACCGTTGAGAGATGTGTTGGCTCGGTTAGACCTTGATTACATGTCCCATATATATGTTTTCCTTAAAGCTATAGATCTTCGTGTGTGATTGTCCCTACATCCTTATACCCTCCTTTCCTTCCTTTGCGGGTAATTCGTCCCCTTGCTATAAATAGTAGAATAAGTTGAAATGTAAATACACTATAGATATACGAATAGATTTAAGAAATGAGTGTTCATCAACATTGTTACAATTTCCTTATATCCCATCCTTCTCCTAAAAATATGTCACCCTCCTAAACTCGAGTACACCGCGAGTAATCGGTTTTCCACCTTACTAACCATAGATGTTAGAAAATTGTTTATATATATATAGTTTTAAAATTATATTTAAGAATTCGGCTCCTTTAAACTTAAGTAACTGAGCCTGTAAAAATAAACGAATTAATAAAAAAAAAACAACCGGAATATCGCTTAAGTATGCTTTTTGTCCGTGATGGAACAAGAGTAGGTGTGGTTTACGATGGCAATTTGGAAGGCAAAATAGAGGCGAATGAACTCTCTGAGTTTGAAACTTTCTTCGACTGAGCAATAATCGATTGAAAATTATATGATTTTCACGATGCGAAACATTTTCGGGCATCCGCGCATCCAATATTGAATACGAAAATATACTACTGATGAGGAAGAACAATCTTCAGAAACTTTCCCGCTAATTGCACTTGAATGAAAAATGACAAAACCAAATGTATTTGATCGCAGTGTTGTAGGCATAGAAAGCATTAAAATAAACTCTTTCACTTGAATGTATTTTTCAATTCCAAGGGGAACTGGCAGATTATTTTTCAGCAACGATGACATCTTTCCCGATTTTTCTCAATGCTGGATAAAAACCAAACGAAAAGCGGAACCAATTTTCGATGCTGGTACTTTTTTGGTTGCATTTTCAGGGGCATCACTCTTCTCCTGATGGATTCCCTTCTGGCCTAAGGTGCACAAACAGGCTCTTGGTGACACCGTTCATCAGCGCTTTCATGATGAACGAAGTTAGCTTCACCACAACAGCAACAACATGCTCCAATCGCTGTTCAATTATAACTGAGTGGATTTCCGAGCGGTGCTCGCTCATATACCGATTGGTGATTTCAATAACCTGTTTTGAAAGCAATTTTAGGACTATTAAAACAAGTTTTGTGGATCAAAAAGTGACAAGTATATAACGCGTAGACTTTTTATCTTTCAAATGAAGTGTTTATCAAACCATTTCGTTCAATTGTTTAGGAGCTATTAACGCTCAAAATCTCGGTCTCCGGCGTAACGCTTTCGTTTTCGAAACTTTGATTTTACACCCGGTATAGAAATGAAAGACGTAGTCTACGTCAAAAACAACATCAAGCTCAACTGCCCCATGTTGATATTCTATTCATAATTGTCCCACCATGTATTTTCTGTAGATTCATATGAAATAGATTAGTTCAAGTACAAAAATTGTATGTCACGCTTTCAGCAGGACTAATGTACTCATTTCTGGTTTGGAAGAACGATCTAATTTCCAAACAAATAAAAAAAAAGTTTAACAAAACACGTGTACATCTTGTTAGCGAATGCCTAATAACAATGATATTTATCTCTTCTAAAAAATATGTCACCCTTCTAAACTCGAGTACACCGCGAGTAATTGGTTTTCCACCTTACTAACCATAGATGTAAGGATATTATTTATATATACAGTTTTAAAATTATATTTAAAATTTCGGCTCCTTTAAACTTATGTAACTGAGCCTGTAAAATGAACGAATTAAAAAAACTGAGATGTATATTCTGCATAGTATTGCAGATCACTCCCTCATTCATAAAATGATGTTTTTATGCATAATCTTTCGAGAAGACACAAAAAAACTTATTGTTTGTTCCCAGTATTTTAAAAATCAACATCAAGTTCAATTGTCTCATGTTGATATCATAGGCATAACTGTCCAATCATGAATTTTTAAGTCCGTAACCAAGGTTGATTGATTCAAATGAAGTGGTCTTTTCACATTTCATTAATTAATAGTTTTCTGCTTATAAAAACCCAGTGTATTGCTAAACCGAAATGCTTAATGCTTCTGATAGACAAATATGCTAGAAAACTTTGAATGCGTTTTCCTCAGTTGGTGATTTCGGAACATGGGACAACTATGCGTAGAACGGCAGTATAGCACATCAAACAAATCTTAGAAAAATTTCGATTCGATTGATAGAAAATTTCAAAATTCGTTCACAGCAAAAAAAATTTATTAAAAACGTGACGGGTATCCAAATTTGGCATCGTTAAACATAGATGTAGTCATACGTAAAAAAATCAGCGCAACAATCCCACTGTGTGCGATGAAAAATCTCCTACGTTAGTCTATTTTTACCGCATGACACAAAAGATCCGACACCCTCAAGACGGCAGGCATCGTGTCCACGGGCAGATGACTGTTTTGAATTGCGGTCTCTTGGCATGATTAAAGCAACGCGTCACTGCCGGTTGCCGGCAATCCTCGTTCTCTTCCAGAAATAACCTGTCCAGGCTCTGGATTACCCCGCTCTCCAAGATCAATTTCAATTCCAATCGGAAATTAGCGTGACACAAGGCATAATTTAGGACCCCCTTCCTGGTCGTCCTCTGCGGTCCGATAATCACGCATGGTCAAAACAACGACGAACACGACGCGGGCACGATTTGCCGCCTGGTGATATTTCTTGTGGTTTTTGCATTATTTTCTTGTCATCAAGTTTATGCAACAGCCGGGGGTATGTGAAACGCAAGCCGATAATAATCCGAATAGGGGCCTAATTTTATCCTTACACTCGATGGTGGCGCGCAAAAGTCGTGCTTCGATTGATTTTGCGGCCGTCACCGGCTGAGAGGAGCGAACGGTTAGAGCTCTGAGCCGTGCCGGACGGAGCCCTAGATCCACTGGAAATGGTTCTCTTCGGCTCCCGGCTCCATTCGTTAAACTCAGGAGGAGGCGTTACGGGCTTCGATGGGATTCCCGGAATACGGAGTGGGTAATCTTGGAAAAAAGTTGTACAACATGATGACGTTTCGCTGTTCGGTTGGGTTCACCTGTCGCCAGCTGCTCCCTTCCGCAGCAGAGGTCATCTGGTCGAGCAGCCAATCGTGGGTACTACCCGCTGAGGGGAACAATTTTCAGCACATTATCAAATAAAAGACCTTACACACGGGAACACGAAACACGGGAACGACATCGTGTTCAATGAAATTGTCTTTTGCGGTCACTGCACCGCATTCGACGATTTCTCTCTTCGGGAGGTTGGTTTGTGGTTTGGCCGTAGCCACTGACTTACCTTTTTTAAGGTTTGGCAATTTTCACTCACCATCGATTAAAGGTGAAGTTTAGCACCATAACCCACTGACGGCAGCTACCGGGTCTCGTGCCGTGCATGTATATTTCACCCCGACAGCGAACCCAATATCGATTTCTAGCATACCCCCAAAAATCGCGTAACCGACGCGATGCGTTTGCTAAATTTCGTCAGCACCGCACCTCGTCTCCCGGCAGGCAATGATGACCTTGAACTGCAAACTGACTGATTGGCCCTGAAGAGTAGCAGCACGTGATGAGCGAGTCCGAGGAACGCCAACAGAGCTAGGCATCGATTTTCCCATCTACCCGATTTACGGTGAGGGAGGGGAATAGAATATTGATTCTTCCGTAGGGCTGACGAAAAACGCACTCCTCCACACACATAAACGAAGGATGAGGGTGGCGAAGGAACAGGGCGTGATGCTTCCGTTCCAATTAAGCCTACTCCGAAAGCAAAACGCCGAGTCGAATCCTTCCACGGAGAGATTCTTCGTCGATGGGGCTAATGCTGGTGGTGGAAGTTTCTTGCTGATGGTGCTTTGGTGCTGAAAAATAACTTTTATCGATTATTCTCATCTCACAGAGAAATCAACTCGTTTAATGTTATTGGAAGGATAGAATGGATACCGTTACTGTCCAATGTTTATCCAGTTGAAGGTAAATTAATTCTATGATTTATTGAATTTCAATGAATTAAATTTTTGACTAATGACATTTGTTGGAAAATTTGAAGGACAGAAATTCGGAATCAACAAAAAGTTCTAGGGATAGTTTCTAACATTACTACAATGTTATATTAGAAATAATATGTAATTATCAGACTTCTACACCCAAACTAGCGTTGGCAGGAAACATGTCATCTTTGGCAGAAATGATGCAATTTAGTTTGCGGTTGAGTCAAATGCGCAAATAATGAGCTATTTTGAAGCCTAAAAAATGGTTTGTATGTATGCGTGTGGACATCTCTTTCTGTTTTCTTTTCTCATTTCATTTAGGATTGTGCCAAAAAAATCACAGGAAGGATGTGTCCGAGACACGACCCTATAGTTGACGTAGGATTACGTTAGGTTATCTGTTGATTTTGGATATGTTTGAAGAATTACATCGTTAAACTCTTTGATAATGATTCGCTGGTCCTGAAAAGGGCCGTTTTGTTTGGTTGTTCGCTCCACCAGTGTTTACCGAGTGATGATGATAGAAGAATGGTAATCAGCTGTTGGATGGTGCGTATCAGATAAAAGATACCGAAGTGAAGCGAGATATGACGAAAACCGCACTCTGTGATCCTAGACGAGATGTCTTCTGTGATCTGTATGAGTGAAATAAAAGTTTTTTCACTTCAAAAATTTTAGATAATTACCAATACCGAACACAATTATCAATTTTTCTCATCAGTGAAAACATGTTACATATTTTTTTTTTTTTTTTTTTTATCCAAAATATATATTTTTATTAAGGCTCATATGGCGTCAACCTGACGGGGCCGGGAGTTCAATATTTCGACAATGTTTGCCTTATAACTATGTTAGTAATATGTAACCGATTACTCGCGGTTGGCTCGAGGTTAGTATTACAAGTGTTTTCGTAATTGTGATGTTGCTGTCTTCAATGATCTGTACCTGTGCCCGACACGGGATACTTCCTATTGGGATGCAGCTGACCATTAATCAGCAACGCCCCCCTAGTCTGTACCCCATATCTAGCGTGGTGCGTCTTCTCGAGGAATCCAGGATAGAATGGTCACTAGCCGGCGCAATCATCAGCTCGTGTAGAGTTGTCATGAGCGGTACAACCTTTGGCTTTTGTTGAATCATCAGTGGACTGCACAACCTTTGGCCCGTGTATCTGTAAAGAGTGTGTGTATGTATTGCCGCGACTAAGTAAAAGTTTATAGATCGGATAGGAGGGATACGAAACAGGGACACAAAGAAGGAAACATCATTAAACGTTGACATCGGCGTTTCTGAGGAACAGGTATAGATGAAGCAGAAGATCAGGATCACGGCTACCTAAGATATCCCGGACGGGGATATCCGATTGTCTGCCTTTTGCTCTCAGTGCTCTAGAGAGCTGAGAGCGAGCAGCAATACAATGTTACATATTTGAAATGGAAAAGGTAATTTTGTTTTATTATTTTTACTTTATGAGTGTTTTTTCAACCCAATTTTTAATTGAACTAACAACACCTAACATTATATGTAGAGCATATGGGAAATCAATTTTCAATATTTCTTCACTCTTTCAATTTTTCACGTCTTATAAACTTTCCCTGGGTGAAAATGAACACAACAAAACAGACAGCTTAAACCAAACGACCTATTCTCGATCGGGAACACATCTTGGTTTTTATTTATGAAAATTGAAATAAATCGTTTCTAATATCAAGTCATTTCTAACACAACTGCTACCATATACAATTTTGCACCTACAATTGTGCTAAATTTTTCACAATACACGATCGGTCATTGCCATGAAACTTCACGAAGCAACCAACATTAAAGTTCTAAATTTAAATCTATTGTTTGTTTCTTTGTTTTTAAGAGGCTTTAAACTTTGCAGTTCATTCGCCTCCATTAAATCTATTTGCAAGAATTAATCGTATCACTCACCTTACTTGCAATACAAAAATGCCCCCGACTTACATATATTTGCCATGTCGTTTTCCCCCAGACAGCTTGGTTTTGATGTCTCTGTTAGGGAATACATTTCGGTAGGAACAAAAGCTCCCCCTACTTTCATGTATTTGCAATGCCGATTTCCCCCAGGCAGCTTGGTTTTGATGTCTCTGTTAGGGAACCGCCGCATGTGTCGTCAATTTCGACCAATCAGAAGTGGGTATTTCCGTTAGGATAGGGGTTGAGATTGTTCAATTGTTCGATAGTTAGTTTCATGACATATATTATTTCATTCAATATTAAAAATTGTTAGGAAGTACCGAAATCGATTCACGCAAAAATTTCATCAATCCATAATGAAATGACTGAGCAATACGCGTTTGAAATTGGACAATTTTCACGATGTGCTCGATCTACGATTTTACATTTGTACCCCAATATGTTCCCGAAAGACGTAATCCTACGTCAAAAAAAGTTCATACGACGTCGTCAATGGGGATCGAATGGAATGCAAAGCTAATTTACACGACCACGCTATCCACATGGCTAATGATGCTAAGAGTAGAAAAGGAGCGCATGAAGGAGAACAAAACAATATCTATCTCGGTCTGGGCCGTGTATGTGGCAAAGCATGCGGAAAGCTTATTTTTCTTTTGTTTCGCTCGCTCGTATTAATCTTATATTGCTGTACCATGTATATTATACAAATGCTTACCAGTATTTATGAGTCATGACATTTTCTGTTGTGTTATGTCTCGTTTAAGGTGAAGATGGAAGCTAGTCATTGTAGTGGTATAGGTAACCCATGTGTAAAAATGGGGTAATAGTGTTTGTGAGAGAAGAGCAAAGCACACGTAAATAGACCAATTCACTTATCAGACTGTGTGGCGCTTCATTGACACGAGTCTTTGAATACATTTGAAAAAAAAATAACAATTCAATTCTAAAGTAAAATGTATGAACGGTATGTTCCGATGAACAATTGCAAATATAAATATATATAGAAGGTACATTTGCATATGAAGTAAAATTCTGATTATACGCGAGCGTAACATGAGCAAATTTATAACACATGCGAATTGGGGCTCTTTTGGTATTTACAAGTTCTTCGGCATAGTAACTCGATGTTGATAATTTCTTAATATTTTTATTTTAAATATTTTTTTTTATCGTATTGTTTTCACATATTCACGTATATAACCCTTCTCTTCGTTGGCCGAGGCATTTTGATTGAATGTAATACTTTTCAGTTTACTGTTTTTGAAAGCATAGGCAGCCGTGGCAGTGTTCCGAGCTCTGCAATACAATTTTCTTACCTAATGTTAAAGTTGCTAAAACTTACATTATAGACCCATTAAACGTAAAAATAATAATTGTATTGATATCAACACAATTTTATTCTATTGATTTTCATGACATGGGACGCTATGACTCCGGAATAACATTTTATTGAGTGGTTTTTATAGATGTTTCGATGATGTTATCTGGCATCAGTGTCGAAAAAATAACGATGCTTTCACCAATACAAACAAAACCATTGCCGAAGATTGAAAAATTAAAATTTAACTTTCAGAGCACTAGCTCGAATTTTCCGACGTTTTTCACTATACATTGCGACAGCAGATGAAAATTTAATATTTTGTGAGTAATCGATTATAGTTTGGTTGATATCACTTGATGGGAAGTGTCCGAAAACGATAATTTTCTTCACACTGTTTCGCAAAATTATTGATTTTCGGGCGAGGGGTGAGGGAGAGAGATGAAAGAAATGAGCGCCATTGTGGCAGACATTTGTGGCTAGCTTCCACATCCACCTTAATGTCATAAATTGGGATGACAAAACTAAGCTAAAAATCAATTTTGGGTGTACAAATGATTTCTCGCAGTACTCAAATATATACAAAAATATGTGATGTTTATGGAGGGGAAGTAAGGGCATTGTGCTCGCCCTAAGGAATATGTCGATTTCCTGTATCCACATACCGCTTCAATCCCGGCTGTTACTATAAAAATTTAAAACGGTACATTCTTCATCATTTGAAAAAAAGTTGGAAAATTTAACAGTTTATGGCGAGGAGGCGATCTGGTGTAGTGGTAACATCCATGCCTCTCACGCTAAAGGTCACTAGTTCAATTCTCACTCCCGACATTCTTCCAAAAATGGAAGTAAAAAGTGACGAACCAGCCAAATGAGTTGAAAATCACTATAATACAGATAAAAAAAAACAGTTTATGGCGTGGGGGCAAAGTGGTCACTCGCATTTTCATGTGTTTGTTTGTCCAAATTTGTTTAAATCATTATTGATATAGTAGGTTTATGTATGAAATAAGTTTAGCCTACTCCCTTAAAGTCGTAATTTAAATTTTCTCATAAATACATAAACGTAGTAATAAACACATAACGCTTTGAATAATGAGGCATGGTTTGGTTGGTGTGGCATATTTTTACAGGGTCAAGGGTCAAAAAAGGAACCCTTTCGAAAGTACCAAGCTCTAGAAGCCAAACTAAAAGGTCTGATTAAAGCAAAAAAGCGTGGATATTGGCGAAAGTTGGTTTGTCAAGGGAGACCGCTATGAGCACTCTTTGGAATACGGCTAGGAGAATGCGTGGCTGGAACCATACAAATGAAAGTGAGGAATACTCTGACCGTTGGATTTTCAAATTTGCAAGAAAGGTTTGCCCCTATTCCGTTCCTGCACAAAGCGTCGTACGCGACATTCCGCTCCAATCCGACTATGAGAATTTTTCGATGGTAGAATTCGCAATTGCCCTCCTCTCATGTAACAATTCAGCTCCTGGGTCGGACAAGATTAAATTCAACTTGTTGAAGAATCTTCCCGACTTGGCGAAACAGCGTTTGCTGAACTTGTTCAACAAGTTTCTGGAGCTGAATATTGTCCCACATGACTGGAGGCAAGTGAGAGTGATAGCCATACGAAAACCCAACAAGCCGGCTTGCGATCACAATTCGTATAGGCCGATTGCAATGTCATCCTGTATTCGTAAATTGTTAGAGAAAATGATTCTACTTCGTTTGGACAAGTGGGTTGAAGCGAACAATTTGCTGTCAAATACGCAGTTTGGCTTCCGCCGAGGTAAAGGGACGAACGATTGTCTGGCGCTGCTATCTTCTGAAATCCAAATCGCATTTGCTCGCAAAGAACAAATGGCTTCCGTTTTCCTCGATATTTTGATTCAGTTTCCATGGAAATTCTCTCAGAGAAACTTCATAATCGTGGACTTTCACCAATTCTGAATAATTTCCCGTACAATTTACTGTCATAAAAGCACATGTTTTTCAATCATGGCAGCTTGAAATCTTCCCGGTACAGTTTTATGGACCTACCACAAGGCTCCTGCCTAAGCCCCCTCTTGTACAGTTTTTACGTCAATGATATAGATGATTGCCTAATTAGAGACTGCACGCTGAGACAACTTGCAGACGATGGAGTTATTTCCATCACGGGTACTAATCCCGTCGTTCTGCAAAAGTCGTTGCAAGATACCCTGAACAATCTGTTCACGTGGGCTCTAAAGCTGGGTATCGAATTCTCTACGGAGAAAACTGAAATGGTCGTTTTTTCTAGGAAGCACGAACCCGCCCAATTCCAGCTTCACCTATCCGGCAAAACGATCCAACACTCTATGTTTTTCAAATACCTGGGTGTATATTTTGATTCTAAGTGTACTTGGGGGAGACACATTGCGTATTTGAAACAGAAATGCCAGCAAAGAATCAATTTTCTCTAAACAATTACCGGAACATGGTGGGGTGCCCATCCAGGAGACCTCATTCAGTTATACAAAACAACGATATTATCAGTGTTAGAATATGGCAGTTTTTGCTTCCGATCAGCTGCCAGGATTCATATTCTCAAGCTGGAGAGAATACAATATCGTTGCTTGCGTATAGCAATGGGGTGTTTGCATTCGACACATACGATGAGTCTCGAAGTCTTGGCAGGAGTACCCCCGCTTACTCTTCGGTTCACAGAATTATCCTACAGAATTCTCATCCGTTGCAAGATCATGAATCCATTGGTAATTGATAACTTCGAAAATCTACTCCAACTGATTCCTCAGTCAAGTTTTATGTCTTTATACCATGAGTACCTTACCCACGACGTGCACCCTTCACCAGGCATCTCCAACCAAGTTTGCTTCCCATACTTTTGCAATTCCTCTGTCATTTTTGATCTGTCCATGCGACAAAAAATCCATGGAATCCCAGATCATCTACGCTCAGATTCTATTCCGCCGATATTTTCGGCAGAATATGGGGGCATAGTTAGATCTGATAAAATGTTCTTTACTGACGGTTCATACATAAACGAGTCCACTGGCTTTGGCATCTTCAATGAAAATTCCAGTGCCTCTTTCAAACTCAAAGATCCTTGTTCCGTGTATGTCGCTGAACTGGGTGCGATATATTACGCATTAGGGATCATTGAAACATTGCCCATCGACCACTATTTTATTTTTTCAGACAGTCTCAGCTCAATAGAGGCAATCCGCTCAATGAAGGTTGATAAACGCTCATCTTATTTCCTAGCTAGAATAAGACAACTATTGAGTGTTTTGGTCGAAAAATTATTCAAGATTACCTTAGCATGGGTTCCCTCTCATTGTTCGATTCCGGGGAATGAGAAAGCGGACTCGCTAGCTAAGGTGGGCGCTTTAGAAGGCACACTTTTTGAAAGGCAAATTGCTTATAATGAATTTTTCCACATTCCTCGTCAGCACACGCTCGTAAGTTGGCAGCGCATGTGGAGTGGTGATGATTTCGGTCGTTGGTTACACACGATTATCCCTAAGGTCTAGACGAGTGCATGGTTCAAGGGATTGAATGTAGGTCGTGATTTCATTCGCGTGATATCTCGGCTTATGTCCAATCACTACAACCCAAACGCGCATCTCTATCGCATTGGGCTCGCAGCAAACAATATTTGTGATTGTGGCGATGGCTACCACGACATCGAGCATGTTGTCTGGTCGTGTATCCGGTTCCATGCTGCTCGCTCTCAGCTCTCTAGAGCACTGAGAGTACAAGGCAGACAATCGGAGATCCCCGTCCGGGATATCTTTGGTAGCCGTGATCCTGATCTTCTGCTTCATCTATACCTGTTCCTCAGAAACGCCGATGTCTACGTTTGATGATGTTTCCTTCGTTGTGTCCCCGTTTTATATCCCTCCTATCCGGTCGATAAACTTTTACTTAGTCGCGGCAATACATACACACACTCTTTACAGATACACGGGCCAAAGGTTGTGCAGTCCACTGTTCATTCAACAAGAGCCAAAGGTTGTACCGCTCATGACAACTCTACACGAGCTGATGATTGCGCCGGCTAGTGACCATTCTATCCTGGATTCCTCGAGAAGACGCACCACGCTAGATATGGGGTACAGACTAGGGGGGCGTTGCTGATTAATGGTCAGCTGCATCCCAATAGGAAGTATCCCGTGTCGGGCACACGTACAGAGCATTGGAGACTGCAACATCCGAATTACAAAAACACTTGTAATACTAACCTCGAGCCAACCGCGAGTAATCGGTTACATATTACTAACATAGATAATAAGAAAAATTGTCAAAGTATTGAACTCCCGGCCCCGTGAGGCTAACGCCATATGAGCCTTGATAAAAATATATATTTTGGGGAAAAAAAAGAGCAGAATGTGATAAGGTATATCAGCTTTTTGGATTTTTGTAATTTTACAGTAGGGGAAATCAGGGTAAAACCGACACCCTAAGGATTTCCACACATTCCCAAGATCTACCATGTGTCAGTTGACAATAATTGATTGATAATTCATTCTTGCCCTCGCAGAACTATGTACTATCTGATCGTGTGTCGCAATTTGTTTCATGTTAACGCATTGAAATTTACCTCGAACGCTATTCCGGTGGCCTTTTTCGCAATTAACATAGACTCGGCTACAGTCGATTATATACACTCAGGTTTTTTTTACGCGGGGGATACGTACCTCGTAAAAAAACCGCGTTAATTGGAAAATCCGCGTAAAAAAACCGCGTTGATTCGAAAATCCGCGTAAAAAAAACCATAGATATCAAACGCGACTATCCCTACGTAGAACGGAAGTAAAAAGCTTCCGAAAACCCGTAGTTTTTTCCTGCAATTTCGTTGGTTACTGGTAGCTATAGTTCGGGTTTCCTCACGAATGAGGATATCTGCTGTTGCTAGAAGATTCCCTTGTGATTTGTACACTCTACTGCCGATGCACGTGCAGTACCACTGTTGGACCGTTCAGAGCTATGTAGACAGGGAAATCCATTCACGAATCGCTGCCCGTAAAAATCCCGCCCCGTTGTACAACCCGCTGAGCTACCCGTTACCTAACACCTAAAATCCACGTAAGAATCGTGATAAGGTGCGGCACTATCATGCTACATGATATTTAATATTGCCTCAGTGGAATCACACCTTTCGGCATCATTCGTGCAACGTATACCAAGCACCAAGCAAAAAGTGTTCGCCATCGCATGCATACAGAGCTGTACATTGGTGGCTTGAAGCTAGTTGGAATATAAACACTTCTCATCATTTTGCGCTATTTCTCAAAAGAAACGCTACTGTTAATATCAATGGCTCGAATAAACTTGCAGTACTTCCTCATGCTCAAGATATGCGCAGCTGTCATCGTTAGTGGAAAAAGTTTTGCTACTGGTAAGCGAAACCAAATCACATACAAAATTCCAGAACGACATTTACTTTCTTGCTGACTAAATAAACAGAATAAACTCTTTCTGTTAATCTCAACAACCTCGAGAAGAGTAGCATTGCTTCTTTATTATCAAGATTAGTGCAAAAGTAATCTTAGTTGGAGGCAAACATTCCAGCACGACATTCAAGATACTTGCTACCCCCTAAATCATTTTTTGGCGCACAACACTGACGCCTGCTTCCCCAACGTCAGTTCAATGCATGCCAAAGGCACCAAAGAAGCCTTTATGGTGACGGAAAACGAACAATCTTAACTGCTTGGAAAAAGACTGAATATTTGCCTCAGCAGAGATGCATTACTAATAACCTAGCGTAATTATTTTCCTCCCGCTATCTCCCCTCCTTGTTTATATTTATCATTACGGCTGCATGATTTCCATCATTAAACAAACATCAATCACAGCATCACAAAATCAAGTTGCTCGTTATTGACAACTCTTTTCGGGAAAGCACACAAATGGACACAACAAATGTATGGAGAAATGGGAATGCTTTCAATTTTCATAAATTTAAACCATATACAGATTATGGGATTGTAATGTACAGTATATCAAACAAATCATAGAAAATTTCCGATTCGTTAAAATCCGTTCGCAGCAAAAATAGTTATTAACGTTATCTTTATTTCATAAAAACGTGACCTGTTTTCTGATTTGACACCCTTTATGTAAGACGTAGTTCTACGTCAAAATAAAGAAAACTTTTTACAATAATTTCAAATTATTAAGAGGTTCTCTATATATTACGTGGACACTTTAAGATCCTAGCTTAGGTGAACATCCACGTGAAATGTGCTGCTCTGCCAGGCTTTTTTGTTAATATGCCCGATTTGGTTTTGGCTGTTTTATCAGTTCAGCCCAACCGTTTTGTCTTTCGATTATAAACACGAGGCGTCTACAAAAAGTCAGAATTCCTCTCTGTGAAACCCAAACCAGGTTATCCTGACTGAAGGTGTCGGTGTTACCCCAAATGCACTTGAAATTTCAAAACAATGTTTTCGAGCATTGATAAGCAACAACACCACCTACCGTTTCACAAACTACACTGAACAATGATTTACGATGAATTAAGCTCATAAAGTATCGAATTTTCCAAAATTTTCCGACTTAAACACTTAAATTCCACTAGCGAAAGTTTACAGGGACTCTATCCTGTTTGCTAACCGGTTCTGTTTTGTTGTTTGTTTTGACAGCAAAACGACTTCCGCAGCTGTGAGGTGACTCGGAACGTAAGAAATTACAAGTAGGGTAAATGATCTTGGTTTGTCCAGTTGAAAATATGATCATGGTTTGCCCACTTTTTTGAATGCTCTAATTCAGCGCTCCTGTGTCAAATAAGGCCTTCGAATGTTTCGAAACATATAAATGAAATTGCCTTCTACATGATTTATAGTAGTTTGATAGTATATTTTTACGAAATCGCATGTTTTAAAGGATTATAAAGTACACCTTCTATTTGTGTCAATGCGCCCCTCATTCGAGCTAACTTTTAATCGATCACCAGATGATTATTTGGCACGTATTCAGACCTTTTCTGGATTACAACACTTATAAATATTGTAAACATCATGCTTGCTCACCATTTGTATCGGATTTACATAGCTAAACCATTAAATTAACGCATTTTGATGAACTCAATTCTGATCATGAGTTGTCCAATTCAATAATGTTGTTTTGTCCACATGATTTCTATGGTAACCGCTTGGCGCGCCGCAGTTTGTTTATGTTTGTTTATGGTGTGCTTCGCGCATAGCAGAAGTATGGTTTTTCTGTGTTGATTGTGTTGAGGTGAACACTTCTAAAATGCCCAAGAAAAGGCAATATTCTGAAGAAAGCCTAAATTATGAATGAATCAATATGATGAGAGTAAACTCAAGGAATGATAAATGCAACATCTACTTGTGAATTCGAATGTTCATAAATGGAGATTTCTAAAACCGGACAAACCATGATCATTTTTTTGGGCAAACCATGATCAGAGGTGGTCAAACCATGATAATAATTCTTCTTTAAGGAAAATCGTTAAAAAACATAAAAATTTGAATAATTCAACACCTTATGGTAGTATTAGCAACTAGAGACTTGGGGCTTTTCAACAAACCCAAACTCGTATCGATTATGTGTGATTTTCATGAAGAAAAATCGATTTGCATTTACTAGTTGCGTAAAAACACCCCAAATTGGACAAACCAAGATCATTTACCCTATGTACAGGGGAAATCGGAAAATTTTCAAAAAAATTCTTCTAACTGAAAAAATTAGAGGGTGTCGGTTTTACCCACAGTGTCGATTTTTGCCTGATTCTCCCTATTTGTCGCACTTGCCGCGTAGCCTGCAATATTTAGCATTCTAATCAACTAAGTGTTGATTAGAGATGCCGCGAAATGTTTCGGTTTTCGCGCTTCGTGTTTCACACAGTGTCAAATCAATTTGGGGAAATTTTGAGCTTACATTTGCCACTGTTCTTGAATTGCCACAGTTTGATAATTCAGCATGATATACGTATTCCATGGAATAGGTAACTGATTGGGCTGATTGATCAGACTTTTGGGATTACCTGTGGCAATAATCTCTATCCAGCGACTCACAAGACTATTGGGTCCAGTGGGGTTCTAAGTATCATTGTCACCATTAAAGGTTTGCAATAGATGCTCCCTCATTATTCAGATGGTGCAACCGGTCTCATGTGGAATTAAAGAAACATGTGCTAAAGCTCTTCCAAAAAATGTGCGTTATTCTCTCGCTTATCAGTGTCAGAGGGCACGATTAGAATTTTGTTCTAATCCACTGCTGTGATACAGTCAGTGACGAAAACATTCTCGTAACAAACAGTTGCTGTCTGACTTAGTTTAAAACAATTTTTATAAACCGTATGTTATTCGCACGGTAATCCGAAAAGGTTTGCATTTTGTGTTATTTTTGTATACTGTGCTCTCTGTGTTAAGGACCATTTTTGTTTCTCAGCGTAGTTTTCAGTGAAGTTGAGTCATTTGTGAAAACGTGGAACAAACGGAACATAGTGTTTTCAAATCTAAGACGGAATAGATAAGTAAACTGAAATAATTGTAAACTCGTAGACTCAATTGTAGCCGGATTTATCTTCCATTTATCCATTGTTTTCGTAATGCAATGATCAAAAAGTTTGTACATTATTCTTCATATGCAATCTTTCCATCATCCAAGGATCAATTAACAAGCACCCAGAACTAGAACTGAATCATGTTCCCTTCTTCTGGTATCTCCAAACAGGTTCGACGGATTAACATTGCAGACATTCAGTAAAACTCAGCTTAGTAGCTACGATGGGTATTCCAATTCCTGAATGTCCAAATCAAATCCTGACTCCAAACGACTTACCCATTGACCTGCCGGACAGCATCGATGAGGATAAATTCGAGCAGATACGCGACGAAAGGACTCCACTCCATGTGGCGGCTAAACAGGGTCAAACTGCTACCATAAAGCAACTCATCGTCGATGGATGCGCAGTGCACACGCGATCCAAAAGCCAGAAAACAGCTCTCCATTTGGCAGCTCGAAATGGACACAATCTGGCAGCCGGGGCGCTGGTTGCTCTTGGCGCTAGAATTGATTCCCGAACCAATAGGAACTGGACTTCGCTTCATTTTGCCGCCGAAAATTGTCGTTTGCAGATGGTGCAATGTTTGATAGCATGCAAGGCCGATGTGAATGCGGTTACGTCGGAGTTTGGCACTCCGCTCCATATGGCGGCACAAAATGGCCACACAGCGGTGGCTAGATGCTTACTAGCGAACCATGCTAAACTCGATTGCGGGGAGGATGGACTCCGCTGCATCTGGCCACCAAATTCGATCACGTAGATACGGTGGAAATGCTGCTTGAGCAGGGTGCCCAGGTGAATTCCGTGTCTAACGACAGAACTTCGACGGTAGTTTCAATGGTTTCCCTCGAGCAGATCATCGAAAGGTTCTGGATGACTGAGAGTCTATCTACCAACGACACTTACTCGGCAGAAGAAAAGTTCTGCGAAACGTTCTACCAGTCCACTACAACCCGTGACAATGAAGGACGCTACGTAGTACGTTTGCCCCGAAAACCCAATTTCAACATCATGCTGAATGACTCGAAAGCAAGCGCTCTCAATCGCTATCAACTACTTGAACGACGACTGGATAGGAACCCAGAACTGAAGGAAGAATATGACAAATTCATGCGGGAATATCTCTCCCTTGGCCACATGAAACTGGTCAACGCGGAAGACGATCAAGCTCCCGTGTCATATTACCTGCCTCACCATCCCGTGATTAAGGACACAAGCACGACCACCAAGGTCAGAGTCGTTTTCGACGGCTCTTCCAAGACTTCGTCCGGCTTCTCCCTCAACGAAGCTCTTTGCGTTGGACCTGTAGTGCAGGACGATCTGCTCACGCTTATTCTTCGCTTCCGTACTTTTCCTGTAGCGCTCGTCGGTGACATTGCCAAAATGTACAGACAAGTTCTTGTCCATCCTGAGGATACACCACTGCAAAGAATTCTCTGGCGGTTCTCGAGGCAGGTTCCAGTCCAGACCTACGAGTTGCTCACCGTTACTTACGGGATAGCTCCCTCTTCCTTCCTCGCAACTCGCACACTGAAACAGCTAGCGGCTGACGAAGGTACATCCTATCCTCTCGGACGGCCGGCTCTCGAAAAAGGTTTTTATGTAGACGACTTCATTGGAGGAGCACACTCGGTTGAGGAAGCTATTCGTTTGAGGACCGAATTATCCGAATTATTAGCGAAGGGAGGTCTAGAATTGCGGAAGTGGACTTCGAACCATCTCGAAGTGCTTCACGGTTTGCACGACGACCAGATCGGGACACAATCCTCTCTGCAGTTTGGTCCCAACGAAACTGTGAAAACGCTGGGAATTGGTTGGGAACCAGAGGCTGATTTCCTCCGCTGATTCTCTGATCGAGCCTAACAGTGACCCTTGGACCAAGCGCTCGATCTTGTCTACAATAGCGAGGCTTTTCGATCCGATGGGATTAATTGCTCCGGTGGTTGTCACGGCGAAAATCATCATGCAACAACTCTGGGTGCTTCCGTGCGGATGGGACGATCCAGTACCGGACAACCTACAAACTAAATGGAAACATTATTGTCAAGACCTACCGAAAGTGTCTGCTTTTCGCGTTCAACGCTACGCTTTTCTACCCAGATCTAAGGTGCAGCTGCACACATTCACAGATGCCTCCGAGGATGCATACGGAGCGTGCGTCTATGCACGATGCGAAAACCCCAAGGGAAATGTCCGAGTACAACTACTAGCCGCGAAATCTAGAGTAGCCCCTCTGAAGCGTTTGAGTATCGCACGTCTGGAACTATGTGCTGCTGTTCTCGGTGCTCACCTTTACGACCACGTCAAGCAAGCCCTAGATCTGCAGATCGAGTCATCCCATTTTTGGACAGATTCCACGGTTACCCTTCAGTGGCTAAAATCACCACCAAACGTCTGGAAGACTTTCGTGGCCAACAGAGTGGCTGAAGTGCAACACCACACACACGGCTGCCAATGGCGCCACGTTCCGGGAAGTGAAAATCCAGCTGATTTGGTATCTCGAGGCACGACAGTTGAAGGACTTCTTAGCTCTGACTACTGGTACAACGGACCACACTGGTTAGCACTTCCGTCCCGAGAATGGCCCATACTCACTCTACCAGGTGTTCCAGACGAAGAACTGGAGATTCGTCAAGTCGTAGCAGCTGTGCAAACACAAACTACAATCAACCCGCTGTTCCTTCGCTACAGTTCTTTCACCCGTCTACTGCACATCGTCGGCTACTGTTTGCGCTTCATTTCCAACAGCAGAGCGAAGATTCAGGCGAGGAACAGCCTGCAAGCATCACCCGATACTTCCCACAGCATATCTCTAACCGTGGAACAAGTACGAATCGCAAAAACACGCCTCACTCGTTTAGCGCAAGAAGATGCTTTCAACGACGAAATTCGGGAACTCGAGAAGGGAAAATCCATTTCAAAAAAGTCAACCATTCGCTTATTAAATCCTATTCTAGATTCTGAGAGAGTTCTAAGGGTTGGAGGGAGATTAAACTTGTCCCAGTTGCCTTACCACACGAAACATCCTTCCCTACTTCCTGCCAATCATCCCTTCACTCGCATAATTGCCGAACATTACCACCTCAAGCTCTTCCACGGCGGCGGGCGCCATCTACTGGCCACCATACGGCAAGAGTTCTGGTCTTTGGATGGCCGTCGGCTGGTTAGAAGCATTGTTCGCAATTGCTTCCGTTGCACTCGTTTCAATCCAGAGCCCGTAGAGCAACAAATAGGCCAGCTACCTGCCCAACGAGTAGTGCCAGGAAGACCGTTCGAAGTCACCGGAGTAGATTACGCCGGCCCGGTTTATCTCAAACCAACACACCCACGGGCGCCTGCGATGAAGGCGTACATCTGCATATTCGTATGCTTCACAACGAAGGGTGTCCATATTGAGCTTGCCAGCGACCTATCCACCCACACCTTTCTGAAGGCGTTGCGACGTTTCATCTCACGTCGTGGCAGTCCCTCTCATCTGCACTCAGACAATGGGAAAAACTTTGAGGGAGCCAAAAATGAGCTCGTTGAACTGTACCGGATGCATCGCAGTAACTCCGACCAAGACAAAATCCGCAACGCTTGCGCCGAAATTGGCATACAATGGCATCTGACGCCTCCGAAAGCCCCACACTTCGGTGGGCTGTGGGAGGCGGCCGTGAAGATCGCCAAAAGGCACTTGTTTCGCCAGCTGGGGTCCACCAGACTATCGTTCGAGGATATGGCAACGGTGTTGACACAAATTGAATCAATAATGAATTCACGCCCGCTGCTTCCCATCTCTGACGATCCGTGCGACCTCAGCGTTTTAACGCCTGCACACTTTCTCATCGGCACTTCAACGACAGCTTTGCCCGACCCAGACATCAGCACAGTCCCAACAAATCGGCTCACGCACTACCAACAGCTCCAGATGCACGTCCAACAATTTTGGATCCGTTGGCGTGATGAATATTTGCACGAACTCCAGCGGGATTCGAAACATCGCAGCCGAAACAACGAAATCATTCCGGGCCGGATGGTCGTCGTAGTGGATGAGATGCAGGCTCCTCTCAGGTGGCCTCTTGCGCGAATAACTGGAGTCCACCCAGGAAAAGACAAAATCGTCCGTGTCGTATCGCTTCGAACAGCGAGAGGAATCATCACTCGCCCCGTCACGAAAATCTGCTTGTTGCCGTTCTCCGATGCCAGCACCGACACAGAGGGAAGTCCAGCGACCAGTGAACAAACAGCAACGAATATTTCATGTACCAATCCTGAAAAATAATTAATTGTTACGTGTTTATGAGTAAGCTTTAGAAAATAGTTCGCAAGATTGATGTTTGTAAACAAATTATGTTAGTATTAGTGTTGAATCATAACAATTCAAGGCGGCGGGTATGTTGCGCCCACTGCTATTTTTTTGAGCTTGCGGTGTAATGCCTAGTTGACATTAGGAGCCGAACCCCGTCGCTGACAAATGCGATTAACGCTTGCACCAACACAAGCGCGCACTGGCAGCGATGGCGGTCAGTAGCATAGTTAACTTTTTTTAATATACAAGTCAGTCGATGTAGTGTGGTCTATGCTAAAAGTTGTGCGCAAATAAAATCGCCATCTTTCCTACTTCGCTCTCTTCATTCCATCTCCCGTAGTCAAATTACAGGTGGATGGAATCGGTTAACCGAAGAGATACTTAAGTAAAAATAAAACGCTTGGAGTGGATCCGGAAAAGAAAGATAACACAACGTAGGGTCCGGTTACCGCTCGACGGTACAGGCCATGTGGCCACCATGGCACACCTCATTGCTCACAATTGTGATGTGAATGCGATGTCGAAATGCCAGGAGACAGCTCTTCATTTGGCGGCCCAAAGTGACCATAAGGAAGCCGATGTGGCGCTTCTAGTGAATGGTGCCAGAATCAATTCCAAAAGCGATCGAAATTGGACCCCGCTTCACTTTGCAGCCGAGAACGAAAATTTGGAGCTGGTGAAATATCTGATTGACTGCAAGGCCGACATGAGAGTCAGTGCCTCAAACGGGGTCACTGTTGCTCATGTAGCAGCAAAAAACGGTCACACGGAAGTAGTTGAGTGTTTGATAGCAAATTTCGCCAAATTTCATTGTTATGATAGTGAAGGAAACAGTCCGCTTCATCTGGCAACGAAGTTTGGTCACACCGACACAGTGAAGTTACTCCTCAAGATGTATGCCTATGTGAAATGTACATCCAAAGATGAGACCTCTCCTCTTCATATCGCCCCCCAGAATGGTCACTTAGAACTGGTTAAAATTATAGCTTCAAACAAAGTCTACCTAAATTTGCAAGATCATAACCAATACACCCCTCTGTTATTAGCTGTGAAAAATAACCACGTGGATGTTGTTAAAACGCTTCTTGCGATCGGAGTCGATCCGGAATGTTTAAAGGGGATGGAAATGAATATGCTACATGTAGCTGTGGGGAATGACTGCCTGGAGACCGTAGAATTCTTGGTTAAAAACTTAAACTTCTTGGTTAATAACTTAAAAACTTCTTATCTTAAATGTCGTGAAGCATGTTTCGGTTGGACTATTTTGCTGCCAAACTGGGAAATCTCGATATTGTCAAGGAAATAGTAGCAGCCACGGATATTGAAGATATGAATTGCATCACACTCAAAAATCAGACTGCTTGTCATATTGCCGCCAAGCATAAGCACAAAGAAGTTGTCAAGTATCTTGAGGCAAATGGTGCTCAAATCGAGAGAGAAGACAACAAAAAAATGACAGTGCTCCACATGGAGGCGCTGAATGGGCACGTGGACATTGTGGAGTGCCTAATAAAAAAATAAAGCAAATGTCAACTGTCGGAACATTGATGGCTGGACTCCACTCCACTTTGCGGTGCAGCAAAATCACCAGGAAGCTGTGAAGGTACTAATCGCTAGCAAAGCTGACGTAAATGCGACCAACAATGAATTGGTGACACCACTTCACATCGCGGCGATGACGGGACGATTAGACATAATGCGATATTTGATTGCAGAAGCGGCCCAAGTGAATTACAAAGATCACCTTATCTGGAATCCGGCTCACTTCGCAGCCGCACACGGACACTTGGAAGTTCTCAAGAAACTGTTCGGCTATGGGGTCAATTTGAGTTCATGTACCGCTAAGCGAAAGACGGCTCTACATCTAGCGACCGAACATGGTCATGTAGAAATAGTCAAATACTTGGTTACATTCCCATGTTTAATCGATCGTGAGGATATCGACGGATGGACTGCGCTTCATGTGGCTGCCAGAAATGGTCACATGGACATACTGAAGCGATTGATGGAGAAAAAGGCGAAACAATATCTGACTACAAAAGCGGGAATGACGATTCTTCACATAGCCGCTGAAAATGGTCATTCGGAAATGGTAAAGTATCTGATGGAAAAATGCAAGTTGAAGAATTTTCAAAACAGCGAAGAATGGACTCCGCTACACTTGGCTGTCACATGACCGTTACACGACAATTAGTCGCACACAAAGTGGACTTGAAAGAGGTCACAACAACTAAAGACACCTCTCTACATATTGCAGCTAGATTCGGAAAATTGGAAATCGTCCAATATTTAACAGGCTGCTCTGCGCTCATCGACATGCAAAACGACAAAGGAGAAACTGCATTGCACATCGCGGCGAAGTACAACCAATTGCACATTGTTATGGAACTAATAGCAAATGCCGCGAATTTGAACGTCATTTCGACAGCCTTCGAAATTCTCCTGCACATTGCGTTTGAAAAGGGTTTTATAGCAATTGCAAAGTGTTTGGTTTCCGCCGGAGCGGATATTCATCTCGAACATTCTTCGGGATGGACTCCAGTAACACACGTTGCACGCAGTGGCAATATTATTATTATGAGGGAAATGTTTGCCAACAACGTGGAGCTCAACTTGTTTCCATACAAAGCTCTGAATATTGCTACCAAATACGGTCATGAAGAACTTGTCGAATATATTAAGGTCTGTATGCGAAATAATCCAGACACCAAAAACAGTGGATGGGTCTGAGCCTAGAGGCACGGACGGGATCTTGACATAGGACTGTGATTGTGTGTAGTAATTGCATTTGAATTGAGTTTTTTCATTGTTCAAAATCTGTAATTTTGAGAGTCTAAATAGTTAAGATCCACATACATACTTTTGGCATTTTCTTTTTATTCATACTTCGAGCCCAAGCCCGTATGCTCGCACCTTCCTCTTTACCCCGTCCATAAGGTTCTGTACAACGTCAGGTTGTAGTTTTTTTTTGAACAGAAATCCATTTTCTCTTGGAGTCCGCCTCCGATTTGACAACTTTTGGGTTTTTCCGGAGGGCCTGCTTCATAATCGCCCAATATTTCTCTGTTGGGCGAAGCTCCGGCGCGTTGGGCGGGTTCATTTCCTTTGGCACGAAGGTGACCCCGTTGGCTTCGTACCACTCCAACACGTCCTTTGAATAGTGGCACGAAGCGGGATCCGGCCAGAAGATGGTCGGGCCCTCGTGCTGCTTCAATAGTGGTAGTAAGCGCTTCTGTAGGCACTCCTTAAGGTAAACCTGCCCGTTTACCGTGCCGGTCATCACGAAGGGGGCGCTCCGCTTTCCGCAAGAGCAGATCGCTTGCCACACCATGTACTTTTTGGCAAACTTGGATAGTTTCTGCTTGCGAATCTCCTCCGGAACGCTTAATTTGTCCTCTGCGGAGAAGAACAACAGGCCCGGCAGCTGACGAAAGTCCGCTTTGACGTAGGTTTCGTCGTCCATTACCAGGCAATGCGGCTTCGTCAGCATTTCGGTGTACAGCTTCCGGGCTCGCGCCTTCCCCACCATGTTTTGCCTTTCGTCGCGGTTAGGAGCCTTCTGAACCTTGTATGTACACAGGCCCTCCCGTTGTTTGGTCCGCTGGACGAATGAACTTGACAAATTCAGCTTATTGGCGACATCCCGGACCGAACTTCTCGGATCACGTCTAAACTGCTTAACTACGCGCTTGTGATCTTTTTCACTGACGGAGCATCCATTTTTGCCGTTCTTCACCTTCCGGTCGATGGTTAGGTTCTCGAAGTATCGTTTTAGTACTCTGCTGACCGTGGATTGGACGATTCCCAGCATCTTACCGCTAGCTAACCCGGCAAACGTAGAAATTATTTCTAGTGAATATGTTGGTTGTTGAATAAAAAATAACTAATGTATAGTTAATGTTTTAAATATTTTAACGACCTACACATACGTGAAACGTTCGTTACTCTTGTGTTACTTGTGTTTGACATACCGAGGAATAGAGCGCCATGTCGAACATCACCGACAAAAATTTGAAAAAAAAAATACAAACCATTACTTGTATTAAGGGGGTCTCCGTAGCCACATTGGTTGCGCGTTCGCTTAGTAAGCGATCGATCGTGAGTTCAAAACTCAGGGCCCTCATTGACCATCTTTGTGTTGTTACAGAATAACTACGTCCACGCAACAATCATCAGCGATGGAGATCGATCCACGGTCGAATAAAGATCGATTCGTCCATACAACTGCTCTGCTCTGCAAGAAACATCGGGCTGCTGTTCTATAAATAACTCAACAATGATCAATCAACTGTCTTCGCTGTCCGGTCTAACTGGATAATGGAAGAACAGATAGAAAACTCTTACGCCTAAATGGCTACTGTGTAAATGTGTACCATATGCAATGGTATAGTAGGGAATAGTCTAACGCCGAAAAATGGCAACTGTGTAATGTGCTAGCTAATTATAGATATGATAAACATGTGACATGTACACGATTAAAATTCGGCTCTGTTACAGCTAAAATGCTAATGAGCCAAAATAAACAAAAGGGATAAAAAAAAAATAAAATTACTTGTATTCCATTCCCGATGTATTTCATTAACGAATCTGACATGTTTTTACTCTTGAACGTTCAATGTAAATGGAAAAAAAGGAATATATTTTTGTCATAAAGCAGACAAATTAAACAAAAAATAATCAATATAAATTTCGTTGTTGCAAATGTACATGTTGCTCTTCATCGAACCACAGAACTCGATAATATGAGCATTGAATGTTTTGCTCAGCTGAGGCGAATATGGCACTACCGAACGATTTTCCATGTCGATGTCTGCGTTGTTAATTTTTATGAATGATTATCCGTCATTATCAGTTTTTCTTCGTTGATATATTGGACATCCACCTAGGCATGCTGTCGTATCGTTGGTGAAATCTTTAAGAAAACGCTATTGTACATTTTCCATCTGCGACGGAAGGCTGTAAAAGTTTTAGGTTACCATTACGGTCATGAACTATGCTTGTGGTAACAATATCGAACAATCACCCATATTTCGTCATTAGCAGACCCGAAAGCAATTTGAGTTGTTGAAATTTGAATGAATTTTTTATTCTATGTTGTTTAAATGCTTAGTAACCATAGTTCTGGCCCCAACTTAACTATTTTTCTATTAATCTTCTTGCATTTCAACCAAAATATTATCCAGAATATGAAATAATTAATTATTTCCTCAGGGCGTATTTTGTCGACTATCCAAATTAAAAATAACTTTTACATATGAGGTACTTCTCGCTTTTGCCAACCAGCCGAATACATCCAGCAAGGTGTGGAAAAGAATACATATAACACTGTAATAGAGCTCATTCTACATTTCATTCATTTTTTTGTTTGAAGGGCTGCGTCTGCGTTGCTCATGATAGCGTCTCGCAAGTGAGTGTATTTTTCCTCACATCGCTTCTGGTTGTCTAGAATCGCAGTCGTTCGCTCTCTACCTCTATATCGTTCGCAAGTCATTCTACGTTGAGATGGAGAACGTTAGGAACATAACGAATATTAGTACCACTAAAGAAGAAGATGGAGAGCGTCGTTTGAATGGTGGATATCAACGATGAACTCTAGATTATCGTTTCTTCTTCTAATCACAATTTCTCGCGTCGCTGTACAGTCACGTACTATGACTCCAGCAATGTAATTAACAGCATACGCATTGAACCAGTCGGTGTTTCATTAGAATTGATGACAATAACGTGATTGTCACCTTGCAAACCGAGCATGTATGATATGAAGGATTTCAGTAATTATTTATGTTTCTTCAATAAGTCTTCCAGCTCGCTAACAATACGCATGGCACTTTACGTAATACAGATTATCCGGAGTATTTTATTTTTGATTTTTCTTAAAAAAATTCAAATAATTTGTATAACAATTCCATATTGAACAATCAATATGGGTATCAAATGAAAGGTCTTGACTAGAAGAACACAGTTATTTATGAAAAACGTAAATTTAAGATGGCGGCCACTACGAAGCGGCGGATTACATATTTTCTCAGAATTCCTGCAATAGGTATATCAAATGTGCTCGACTGGTCTGATAGTGGTTGACTGAGAATAATGGAAAATCCAAATCCAAGATGGCCGCAATTCCCAAAAATTTTTTTTGATTAATTTCATTCAGCTTGCCCTATTTGTATGTATGTTTGAGTGTTTGTAGAGTTGTCCCACTGTTCGCGCACGAAATAAATTATCTAAGCAAACTACGTTGAATGTCAAATTAGAATTTCGCCTCCATGCCAACCAAACAACCAATGCTACGCAACCGTTAAAACAACATATCAGTAATGTTTGTTCTTATGGTAACCAAACAAATCATACCAAGCAACCGTTAAAACAAATATAACAGCGAATACGATTGGCCACCTCAAATTGTTCGAAGGGTATAAAATGAAAACCAATCTAGGATTTGGATTATTTCCTGTGAGGGGTAAGTTCGTTGCTATTGACTCTCACACTCAACTATTGATCCGCTTGCGAAATGTGCGTAGACGCCAGTTTCAGAGGACCGGGGATCTCGGCAGAAAGGAAGAGATGGCCGATCTGAACAGGCAGATTGCTTCCAGGATGGTCTCTCTTCGAAACAACAGCTTCGGGCGCACCGTACAAAACTTGGATGATCGCTCCAGACCATTTTGGAAGGTTGCCAAAGTGCTGAAAAACCATCCGAAACCAGTTCCTCCTCTCAAGGTCGGCGATAGTCTCCTCGTTGCGCCTATTGAGAAAGCGAATGCGATAGGCAATCACATTGCATCGTCGCATTTGCTTGGCTCGCATATGGCTAGTCCGCTCGAACAGCAGGTTGCGCAGTGCGTCCAAGAACTAGATACCTCCCCATGTGCCATACCTCGGGAAGATAAGGTCAATGCAGAACAAGTTTGCTCAGCGCTGAAGGCCACTAAGAATATGAAGGCTCCCGGGTTTGATGGAATCTTCAACCTGATCCTGAAAAGGCTCACTCCCAAAGTCTACTCGCTGCTCAGCAACATCTTCAATCGATGCTTGGAATTGCACTATTATCCAAGCATCTGGAAAGAAGCGAAGATCGTGCCGATCCGCAAACCCGGGAAGGATCCAACTCTACCTTCAAGCTACAGACCTATCAGCCTCCTTTCAGCGCTGGGCAAACTTTTTGAAAAAATCATTTTATTCCGATTGCAAAAATTTGTTGAGGTCAACAACATCCTCCTGCCTGAACAGTTTGGGTTTAGACGGGGGCATTCGACTATCCACCAACTAGTGAGAGTGATGAACACCATCCAAAGGAACAGGGCTGTATCCAAGTCCACAGCCTTGGCACTGTTGGATGTCGAAAAGGCTTTCGACTGTGTCTGGCCGTCATGCTTGTATATAAGCTCTGTTCCTTTAACATTCCAATTTATCTCGTGAAAATCATCCGGTGTTACCTTCAGCAAAGGTCGTTCAGGGTATCGTTGAATGGCTGTTTGTCAAACACATTTTCCATCCAGGCAGGGGTCCCGCAGGGAAGTCTGCTGGGCCCTTTGCTGTACAGCCTTTACACCTCTGACACTCCTCCCCTGGGAGATGGCTGCGCGTCCTTTCTGTTCGCAGATGACACCGCAATTGCCGTCAAGGGGAGGATGCCTCGTGAAATAACAAACAGGCTTCAACGATGCCTTGACGCCTTTGTTGAATATGCTAACATATGGAAAATTAAAATCAATGCCTCCAAAACCCAAACAATCATGTTCCTGCACAGGCAGTCTCCCAAACTCAAACCTCCTCCATCTTGCGTTGTGGTGATGAATGGCACAAGGGTTGAGTGGTCCGCTGAAGTAACATATTTGGGGCTAGTGATAGATCAGAAACTCCTCTTCCGTCAGCACGTGGAGAAGAATTTGAATAGGTGTTCCGCTTTGGTTCGATCTCTGTACCCTCTGATCTGTCGACGATTCCGTCTCTCAAAGGTGAACAAACTGGCCGTCTACAATCAAATCATAGCTCCTGCCATCCTTTATGCAATTGTGGTGTGGGGGTCATGTGCTCAGACTCACAGGAACAAACTCCAAGTGGCGCAAAATCGTGCATTGAGGATGATTCTTGATCGTCCTTTTGACACAAGGATCTCGGATCTACACCAAGAGGCTAATATCCAAAAACTAGATGCAATTATGTATGAAACAAAAGCTAAATTTGTTGAGAAATCTAGATCCTCTGAATTTGACCTGATAAAAAATTTGTATATAGTAGATTAGTTAGTTGGTTATTAGTTAGTTAGTTAGTAGTTTATAAGTAGTCTCTTTCAAATTTAATTTCAAACAATACCATTAAAATGGTGAACAACTGTCAAATTATAAATAAGGAACTTTTGCTTAACAGTATGATTTTAAATCCAAAAGCTGAACCGAAGATGTAAAGCCCAGACTGTGTCACTTGAACTGTAAAATATGTATGCAAATAGCAAAACATCTGAATAAAAATGCATTTAAGTTGTAAAAAAAAAAAGGATTTGGATTATTAGTGATCAAACCTTCCAAGTGAAAGTTCCAGTTCCGGCTCTCCCAGTGCCAGTGCCAAGTTAGCTACTACATTCCGTGGTGGCGACGAGTTCCAGTTCGGGCCCTCCCAGTGCCAGTGCCAAGTTAGCTACTACATTCCTAGAGTTCAGAAAAGATATTTACAGGCCGAACCGAAAGGAGCATTTAGCGAAAATCGTGGTGTCGATGATAATTCGATACCGATAGGTGCCATGGATATGAATTTCATAATGAAGAATATGAAATATATGACATGATGTAGTAAATATATCCGAAGAAATCACTTTGGTGAAACTGCATTATAAAATTATTTGTGTACGAATGCCGCAATCGATAGTCGACTCTAATTTGCGCTGGGTAATTTCCTCGGAGGACTCAATTCCTCCTTTGAGCATTAAGAAACTCTTTCTGGTAATACGAAGTGGTATGAATCACATTATTTGAATGATAGAATGAAGAAGTTTTCTGCCAATTTCCTTCAACCTCCAAACATATCTTTCTCCCGTTTGTCGTTTTCGCGTTCGCTAATCCTTTCTCACAACACCCATTTCTCGTTTGAGAACTTGTTCAGTAAACATTGTTTGCCAGTGCGCGTAGAGCGGGAATTCCTAAAGATTCATTGCACCTCTAATAAATTGCCGAAAAACGTGGTCTTAGGTTGATCGCACTTGATTGAAAAAATCCAAAACGAAATGTATTTGGTCGCAGCATTCTATGAGTAGAAAACAAATAATCGCTCGAAAATGACTTGATTTTCGCGATGATGTTTCACGTTTTTCATGTTATGCATCCAATATTGGATACGAAAGTTTTCCACTGATGGGAAAAAAAATATTCAGAAGCTTTCCTATTAATTGATTGAAAAATCACAAAACCAAATGTATTTGGTTGCAGTGTTATATGGATAGAAAACAATAAAATAAACTCTTTCGCATGAATGTATTTTTTCAATTCCCAGGGGAACTGGCAGATTATTTTTCAGCAACGAGAATTCCGCGCGTGTATATGCGTGTGTGGCGGCCGATGTTTCAAGCGGAACCGTGGCATCACTCTCCTCCTGATGGATTCCCTTCTGGCCTTTGGTGCACATACAGGCTCTTGGTGACACCGTTCATTAGCGCTTTCATGATAAACGAAAATAGCTTCACAACACAGCGACAACATGCTCCAATCGCTGTTCAATCATAACTGAAGGGGTTTACAAGCGGCGCTCGCTTATATACCGATTGGTGATTTCAATAGCCTGTTTTGAAAGCAATTTTAAGACTATTGAAACAAGTTTTTGGATGAAAAAGTAACAAGTATATGACGCGTAGACCTTTTATCTTTCGAATGAAGTGTTTATGATACCATTTCGTTCAGTTGTTTAAGAGCTATTAACGCTCAAAATCTCGGCCTCCGGCGTAACGCTTTCATTTTCGAAACTTTGGTTTTACACCCCGGTATAGAAATGAAAGACGTAGTCCTACGTCAAAAGTACTGCGGTATTTTTTCGACGTAGGACTACGTCTAACCGGAAGATATAGGGTGTGAATTGAAAATCTAGGCACTGAACAAGTAGGAAAAAATGCAAGATTTGGAACGCTTATAACTCGAGCATTTCTCAATAGATCGCAAAGGTTTTTGCATCAATTGATAGGAAATATATCTACGCGTCTATCATAATGAATAACATTTCATTTCATTTTCAACCGTACACCACATCGTTTCGCATCACATCAGATCAACAAACCAACACAAGCAGCCATGGTTGGACATGGCAAAGGAGGAAAAGTGAAGGGAAAGGCAAAATCCCGCTCGAACCGTGTTGATCTGAAGTTCCCCGCAAGGGTAGCTAGGCCGAGCGCGTTAGTACCAGTGCACCAGTCCTCCTAGCCGGCGTTATATAGTTTCGGCCGCCGAAGTGATCGAGTTGGCTGGCAAAGCTGCTCGCGACGATAAGAAAACCCGCATTCAGAACAGAACACATTCGGTTCGGTGGACATCAAGACAACAGGCAGTTGCAGCGAGTGGCGAGTGGCAAACGCAATTGCAAAACGGCATCAAGTAGCAGAAGAAAAAAGTTTGTTCTTTATACAAACTGCTTTGGTGGCAAATCCAGAACAAGGCGGCATCGAGGGCGTTCGAAATGGTTTTTTTTTTCAAAACCACGAGTACTAAGTTTTCTGAATTGGAACCACTCCATAAAACAAGGCGCTATTCAGGGCCATTAAACCTTCCAAAAAAGAGTTTAGGAAATACAGTTCAATGCTTTCTAAAACAATATCCAAAATAATAATAAAACACAAATTGATTTTTTCATAATTTGTTTGCCAGGATATGATAAGTTTGTGAATTTGGCAGTTGTTCTGAGCTTATTGATTTTCACCAATTCTTAAATTGCTTCTAGATTGAAAGTACAGTAATTTACACTTATCTCGACATTTAGCTAATTGGACGGACCTGCAATGCGACATATTTAGTTGGACATTTTTGTAAACATAGAGTTCGGGGTCCAAATTATGACCCCACATTGAAAGTCGACACTGTACCACTGTCATCACAAATGTTCAATTACAGGTTAAAATTACCTCCAATCCGACACTGAGTGGTGGTAATGCGACGTGCCATTGAATGTAATTTACTGTAAAATATGTCACAAGCTGGATGGGAAGAAATTTTCCAACTGTGAAAGCTGTGGCGAGTGGCAAATGCAATCGCTAAACAGAATGGTTTAGCCGAACAAGATGGGGATATCGAGTGATAACAAAACAATAAACTCTTTAGATTGAAGATAAATTTGTGATCCTGAAAAGGACCCTTTTTAGCCTGCATGTGAATCCAACGAGCGAACAAATCGTAATGAATGTATTTTTTTGCCATCGCTCCCTTTTAACGCTCATTCGTTCATCTCGTTGGACTCGCCCCTCTGGCTGAGTCTGCCGTTTTGGTTCTATCCTGTAAGTGTGTACCGCTAGAGTATAAAACATGCGGACCCCAAAAAAATATCTTATTTTCTTTCAAACCGTAAACCCGTGTGGTTGTACGGCATCGGCATCGTGGACGTAACAAAGGAGGACAAGTTAAGGGATAGGCAAAGTCTCACTCGAACCGTACAGGTCTCCAGTTCCCTGTTGGTCGCATTCACTGATTGCTCCGCAAGGGTAACTAGGCCGAACGGATTGGTGCCGGAGCACCAGTATACCTAACAGCGATTATAGAGTTTCGGCCGTCGGAGTGCTCGAGTTGGCTTGCAAAGCTGCTCACGACAATCAGAAAACCCGCATCAAGAACAGAGCAGCTTCGGTTCGGCGCTCATCAAGGCAACAATTAGTTTCAGTGAGTGGCAAACTGTTTCTCCGACACGTCGCATTAAATGTAATTTACTGAACAACATGTCACAAGCTGGATGGGAAGAAATTTTCCAACTGTGAAAGCTGTGGCGAGTGGCAAACGCAATAGCTAAACAGGAAGGTTTAACCGAACAAAATGGGAATATCGAGTGATAACAAAAACACAACACCAAAGGTTCTTTTCAGAACCATCAACATATTCATAAAGAGTAAACAGTAAACTAATCCATTTTTCAGGTAGATAGGTATTCACGTAGGAGAAGAAAATAAAACAATATATTTAAAATATATATTTAACAAAAGCTGTCCCCTTTGTATAGTCCTACGTCACTCCGGTTATGTCCCCGACATTACCCACCCGTCTTTTTTATGTTATCAAAAATAGGGTGACCAAAATTGTCGATGAAATGAAAAATCTAACTTTCTTATCTTTATAGATAGATGTAAACATAGTTCGACAATATTGTAGCCCTGGTTATTTTAAGTAACTTTGTGGAACAATATTTCTTTCTATCTCTTCAAATAACCGATATAGCGCTTTTTCTCTAGGTTGAGTTAGGGTTACCATGAAAAAAAAGGTTTTTTTGCTCTAACTTTTATATGTAAAATTCTACATCAAAACTGTCTTCGAATGACTTTTAGAGCTTTCCAATCCACGCATTTTACGGTGCATAACTTGTATGTATCTTAATTCTACTCAAAGTTATTGATGTTTTTTTTCCCCGAAAACACGACCTTTTCATTTGCTTGTCGTTCTTTTTGGGGCAAACATAAAAAAAAATATTGATGGCATTTTAAAGAGCACATTTGACTCTACATAAGGTGAAACTTTCAAAAGAGTGTTATTTTTTGTATTTGAGTAAATTAAATTTGAAATTATGAGTTTTTGCATACAAATGAACAAGTTGCAATTTTTAAATGTATATAGTAAGCGTAGACTTTAAAGCAGCATCACTTCGGTTCAGTCTTATAGCCACTCAACATGGAGGTTCAAAGAATGTCTTCGTTGATTTCCTATTTTAATGGACGAAATATAGAAGACGTTATACAATTACTACGAGAAAAATTTCTGACTATTTTCTTTTTATACAATATTTATAAAAATAAAAAGAAGAGCGGGGACCGACAAATTGTCAAATGCTTCCTGAATGGAAACCGTATAAAGAACAACTCGGGGCTCGACGTGTTATTTTTTAGTAATGTATTGACATATTTTACTGGCGATGAGTTGATTGATGACATTATTTTACCAAACTTTTGTTGTTCCTATTGTTTTATTCAAATTTATTTTTATAATCTTCCGTATATACATATTAACCTTTTTTAGTTGTTATAATGGAAATTAAATTCATAGTAATGATTAAAAATCATACAAATAAAAAACTACAAAATCAAATGCTTAGCATTTTCTGGAATCAGAAGATCGGAATACTCTGGTGTTTGCCTATTACTAAGAGATAATACTGGATCCGACGTCAAGAGGAGCCTCTTGAAGACGTCCTCCATGTCTACTTCTCTGTTGAACTTCCTGGCGTGTCGCTCTCTAAACTGGCGGATGCTTTTATTACGGGATTCAGCAGCTTCTTCGGAAAACATACCGATTGGAAGTAGCGCATGTTTGATTAATGCTGCACCGTGCACGAGTAGTTTGTGTACTGTCGGAGAGAGGGCGTACCATCCGTATAAATTATTGTAGAGTATACGAGTTTCCTCTACATACGCTTGATAAGCATTTACATCGATTTGCGCCTTACAATTGATTAATGTCAAAATTACATAAAATTTCTCCGATAACTTCTTATCCAACCCCGTAATTTCCGCAACCGCTTCTCTATTCTCGAAAAATCGACGAGCAACGTTGCCGCAATTCGAGTTTCCTCCTCCTGGGCGTGGTTCATTTATATATAATCCCAACTGCTCCTTCAATTCTTTGCAAACGGTTTCTTCTCGTTCTTTGACAATTTGATTTGTTTTGGACACTTTCCAAGCTGGCTCCTCCATGGTCAAACGGGAAGAAATCTTAATAAACATTTCCATAGTTCGAATAATTGCGTGAAGCGGTGAAATTCCATACTGGTATTTTTCTGGATCGTCTGTATCTGCTACAGTTAGCGGCAAGTTGAGTTTATTACCGGATCTCCTGCAAAAATAACATTTTGTCGAATGTGTCTTTGTCAAGGCATTGACAACTTTGTTGTCAACCATTGTGAAGCACATTTTCGTTGTAATAGACACTTTGCCAATTTCAGTTGGAAGCAGTTCTTCAATTTCCGCATTAATTTTTGAAACTACTTCCTTTGTGAGTTCATCAGTCTCCTTAGCGAAAATTAACGTTTTCGGTCGGCACAGCGGAACCGACGAAGGGTAATCATTGTTCCAAACGATTGTTTCGAAACCATTTGATGCTTTTGTCAATCGCAAAGGGACTATTGATACAGCAAATATATGCGAGTCTTGATACTCCCGAAGGTAACCATCATCATCTTCATCCAGGAAAACTTGATGATACCTAACAGCAAAAGTGTTATCATGTAAGTTTTTTTATTTTAGAAATTATATGCATTGAAAATAAAGAATATAAAAAAAGTGTTCTGATATTCTATATTAAATTTTATTAGCAATAAAAAACGAAACTAAACTAAACTCAAAAAAATAGCAAAAACATATTTTGTTCATAATTTTCGCATAGTTTGAGTTATTTTAGATAGTATTTGTTACTTGTTGCAGCCCTATCAATTACCTTCAATTCGACGAAGAAAATTTTTCAATCAGTCATACTGCTCAAAAGATATATTTTTTTTTGAAAATAAAAAAAATGACGATTTTATTCACTCTAATTAAGGAAAAGGTACTCTAAGGGCCAAAACAATACACGGGTCTAATAAAGAGCTATTCAATAAAAAAGATCTACTTTAGAATATTGACTGTACTAAATTACAACTGAATTGATTAAGAGACATATACAATTACATATATAACCGAAACAAACCTGCTGTGATTTGAGCTTCCATCACAACCCCACTTAACAATTAGACTCAGTTTTTCGATACTTGTTTTGGTATCGTATCTCAAATACTCGAGAATACGTTGAATAGTATGGTCGATCAAACTCTGTAAAGCAACGCTAGCATGTGACGTTTTTATACATATGCTTGAAGAAATTGAAAAGAATTGTATTATGTTTAACTATGTCCAAATCATACCAACTTGACGGATAACACAGCTTCTTAGCTTTCACAATCGAATTATATTCAGGGTATACATCTAGCCCCTGTCGTTTTGTCGTCATTCGCACGTTCAAGTATTGTGATTTGCTGAAATCATTCCGGCAAATAAATCCAATTGCTTCTTCTGAGGTGAGAGCTGTTCTATGCGAGCTTCTTTTAGAACGTCTATTTTTCTTATTAGGCGTTTTCACCAAATTTTCTACAATCATAGCCGAATGACGGGACCAACCAACCCTGATACTGGAAGCTGTTGCGAAGCCCAGTTCTTCAGCAGAATTTTTTTCTGTAATCTCTCGAACACGGTTACGCTTCATCCTTTGGCTCAGCTCAGAGAAACATTTCCTTTCTTGCCTTCTAGCAGTATTAGAAAAGGTTTTTTTTGAGAAAACCAAGACTTCTTCGAGCCACGTGGCATTTTGCCGTTCAAATCGAGAGCGTGTACGAGCACATTTCGACCACCGTGTTGAGAACTTTAACTTCTCAAATTTCAGGCACTTTCTGGCACTCAAAACACAGATATCTTGGCATTTTTCTCGTAATAAATGTATAACGTCTTCTATATTTCGTCCACCGAAAAAAAAATCAACAATGTGTCTTCTCTGAACCTCCATGTTGAGTGGCTATAAGACTGAATCGAAGTGATGCTGCTTTAAAGTCTACGCTTACTATATGCATTTAAAAATTGCAACTTGTTCATTTGTATGCAAAAACTCATAATTTCAAATTTAATTTACTCAAATACAAAAAATAACACTCTTTTGAAAGTTTCACCTTATGTAGAGTCAAATATGCTCTTTAAAATGCCATCAATAATTTTTTTTTATGTTTGCCCCAAAAAGAACGACAAGCAAATGAAAAGGTCGTGTTTTCGGGGAAAAAACATCAATAACTTTGTGTAGAATTAAGATACATACAAGTTATGCACCGTAAAATGCGTGGATTGGAAAGCTCTAAAAGTCATTCGAAGACAGTTTTGATGTAGAATTTTACATATAAAAGTTAGAGCAAGAAAACCTTTTTTTTCATGGTAACCCTAACTCAACCTAGAGAAAAAGCGCTATATCGGTTATTTGAAGAGATAGAAAGAAATATTGTTCCACAAAGTTACTTAAAATAACCAGGGCTACAATATTGTCGAACTATGTTTACATCTATCTATAAAGATAAGAAAGTTAGATTTTTCATTTCATCGACAATTTTGGTCACCCTATTTTTGATAACATAAAAATGAGCGCTCTATTATATGTAACAACTTTGTCGAAGACAGTTTTGGTCTAGAGAATCACTGTCGAGCTCTAGATGCTAATTTCCACTTAAATGCACCTCCTGGACCATAGTGCACTGGTGGGCTTCGAGTATCGGAGATTATCTGGGAAGATGTTATTGTTGCTGAAAAATAATCTGCCAGTTCTCCTGGGAATTGAAAAATACATTCATGCTAAAGAGTTTATTTTAATGTTTTCTATCCATATAACACTGCGACCAAATACATTCGGTTATGGGATTTTTCAATCAAGTGTGATTGACAGGAAAGGTTCTGAAGAGTATTCTTCCCCATCAGTAGGATATGTTCGTTTCCAATATTGGATGCGCGCGCAACGGAAAATGTTTCTCAGTCGCTGGAAGTTTCAAACTCATTCTCATTCGCCTCTAGTTTGCCTTTCAAATTACCTTCGTAAACCACACCTTCTTTCTATTCAATCACGGACAAAAAGCATACTTAAGCGATATTCTGGTGGTAAAATGCATTCCATTCTTTGTGTGGACACCGACTGGACAACATCGTTGCTGGACGAGCTGGACGGCGAGGGATCGAGTGCCTTTCTCAAGGCAAGAGGGCGGAGGTGGTAGCGCTGGAGTAGAGTAATAGAGTAGAGTAGAGTTTTCAAAGGGCCTTTCTCAAGGCTAGAGACGAATGAACTGCAAAAGTTTAAAGTCTCTATAATACAAGACCTTCCTTTTTTTGAAACGCATTCATTTTTCGTGAGGACATCGACAAGACAACATCGCTACTGAACGAGTTGAACGAGCTGGACGGCGAGGGATCAAGAGATTCATTAGCTGGCCTGACCTGAAACGCATTCAGTTAGTTTGGAATTGTGAGGAAAGCCGATCCATCAGAAGAAGAGAAGACGACCGAGAGAATACCAGCATCGAAAAACGGTTCCGTTTGAGACATCGAAGCAGCCGCCACACACATACACACACACATATATACGTACGGAACTTCTTTCGTTTAAATGCCATCCAGCATCGAGAAGATTCCGGAAAATTATTATCGTTGCTGAAAAATAATCTGCCAGTTCCCCTGGGAATTGAAAAATACATTCATGCGAAAGAGTTTATTTAAATGTTTTCTAACCATATAACACTGCGACTAAATACATTTGGTATTGTGATTTTTGAATAAAGTACAATTAACAGGTGGTTATCAAGTTAACATTAACCACTGGTGGTGGACTTCGAGAAGAATCGAGAAGAATCCGGAAAGATGTCATCGTTACTGCAAAACAATCTGCCAGTTCTCCTTGGAATTGAAAATTACATTCAAGCGAAAGAGTTTATTTTAACGTTTTCTATCCATATAATACTGCGACCAAATACAATTGGTTTTGTGATTTTTCAATCAAGTGCAATTAACAGGTGGTTATCGAGTTAGCATTAACCACTGGTGGTGGACTTCGAGAAGAATCCGGAAAGATATCGCTTCTGCAAAATAATCTGCCAGTTCCCCTTGGCATTGAAAATAACATTCAAGCGAAAGAGTTTATTTTAATGTTTTTTTATGTTTTTCTGCGACCAAATACATTTGGTTCTGTTATTTTTCAATCAAGTGCAATTAGCAGGAAAGCTTCTGAAGATTATTCTTCCCCATCAGTAGGATATTTTCATATCCAATATTGGATGCATAAAACCTTGTACCTCCAACGTAACGCTCTCGTTTTCGAAGTCCCCCAAATATTCATTTATTCTTTCATTCAGAATGGATTCAGATTCAACTTCAAACAAATGATCACTAAATCAACGATAGTCCTACGTCACCATTGCGGTTATACCATAGATATAACCCACTTCCTTTTTTTTATTTGATAACTAGCTAACCCGGCAAACTTCGTCCCGCCCATTTACTTGATTAATTCTCGAGTAATGCAGAAATTTGTGTTTTATTTGTATGGCAGCCAACCCTAAGAGAGGGGGGAGGGGTATCTAACCACCATAGAAACATTCATTGCACCCTAAAGTTTCCATATGCCTAATTTGGTTTAATTTGCTTGATTAATTCTCGGGTAATGCAAAAATTTGTGTTTCATTTGTACGGCAGCCCCCTCTAAGAGAGGGGGAAGGAGTATCTTAACACCATAGAAACATTTATTGCATCCTAAAACCTCCACATGCCAAATTTGGTTTTATTTGCTTGATTAATTCTTGAGTAATGCAGAAATTTGTGTTTCATTTGTATGGCAGCCCCCCCTTTGAGTGGGGGAAGGACTGTCTAACCATCATAGAAACATTTATTGCACCCTAAAACTTTCACATGCCAACTTTGGTATCGTTTGCTTGGTTAATTTCCGAGTAATGCAGAAATTTGTGTTTCATTTGTATGGCAGCCCCCCCTTAGAGAGGGGGGAGGGGTCTCAAAATATCACGAAAACCTTCCCCGGCCCCAAAAACCCCTACATACCAATTTTCATGTCGATCGGTTCAGTAGTTTCCGAGTCTATAAGAATCAGACAGACAGACAGACATCACTCCATTTTTGTATATATATAGATAGATAGATAGATAGATAATATTTTTATGTCTGGTTTGATATAAAACTAATATTTTGTTTTTGCACGCAGGTCTCTATGAAGTTGGAATTCTCACGAAACCAATTAAATAGACAAAAATACGGACAATAGCCATCATAATTAGAGTTCAGTAACTGTTGTGATCGTTCGTATATTTTGTAAGTATTTAACACTAATCAAATAAAAAGTTTGTAAACTATATTTCGTTTCTTCTCATTTCTTTGTATGAACAGGTCGAATAATCTCACGTAATCGTAATTTGAAACATCATCAGGCAACCATTATGGGCATCCCGATTCCCGAAGTTACAACCCAATTTCAGGCAGAAGCATTACCGGACAACATTGATGCGGATAAATTTGAGCAAATACGCGACGGGTGGACCCCACTACACGTGGCGGCGAAGAATGGTCGTGTCAACGCCATGGCGCAGCTAATTGCTCAAAACTGTAAAGTCAATGCGCCCTCGGAATGCCAAGATACAGCTCTCCATGTGGCAGCTCAAAATGGCCACAAAGAGGCAGTTGTAGTACTGCTGGCGAATGGCGCTAGAATTAATTCCAGGAACGACCGAGATTGGACCCCTCTTCACTTCGCTGCTGAAAATGGCCACATTGAAGTGGTGAAGCAACTGATTGACTATAAAGCCAACTTGAATGCAGTTACTTTAGAGCGGTTGACTCCGCTTCATATGGCGGCTCGAAATGGTCACGTGGAAGTAGTCGAACATTTGGCGACATTACTTGGAGCAGTCGATAACATAGACGGTGACGGATGGACTCCGCTTCATTTTGCCACTGAATTTGGTCATATCGACACAGTTGAAATACTACTGAAAATGGTTGCCAAGGTAGATCCCGTTTCTAAGGCAGGACTATCGCCTCTTCATATAGCAGCCAAAAAGGGACATGCAGGAATAGTTGACAAACTTATTTCACACCATGCAACAGTTAATTTGCTTGATACTAAGGGACGAACTCCGTTATATTTTGCAGCGGAGAATAATAGGCTAAACATTGTGAAGAAGTTGACTGACAACAAAGCTAAAATAAATAAAGCGACGAAAGATGGATTGACATCGATTCACGTCGCTGCAGAAAACGGTCACTTGGAAATCATGGAGTTTCTTATCTCGAGACAAGCGAACATGAACTGCAAAACATTACTCGGATGGACTCCACTCCATTTCGCGGCCAAATCTGGAGATCTCGATATTGTTAAAGAACTTGTTGCCAACAATGCGGATGTTAATTCACTCACACATAAAAATCAAACCGCTTGTTATATCGCTGCCGAACATGGAAAAGCAGACGTTTCCAAGTATCTCATTGCAAACGGAGCATCAATAAGTCAAGAAGATGACAAAAAATTTACAATATTACATTTTGAAGCTATCAATGGACACCTTGACATTGTTGGGTGTCTCACAAAAAGTAATGCCAATGTTAACTGTCAAAATATTGATGGCTTTACCCCACTTCATTTTGCAGTGCAAAATAACCACTTAAAAGTTGTCGAGTTTCTAATGGCAAGCAAAGCTGAGATTAACGCAATTTCGAATAAAATGGTGATTCCACTTCACATCGCAGCGGAAAATGGAAGCGTGGAAATGATAAATATTTAAGTGACAAATGGGGTTCGGGTCAATTGTAAAAATAATCTTCTATGGACATCGGCTCATTTTGCAGCAACATATGGACATTTGGAAGGTCTCAAAGAATTGATTGCTAACGGAGCCAATCCTCAATTATGTGACGTGAAAGGACAGACCCCATTGCACATGGCGGTCACAAATTGTCGTACAGAAGTTGTGAAATATTTGATCACATTTCCAGATCTTATAGATCGTGGAGATATCGAAGGTTGGACTTCGCTCCATTTTGCGGCGAGCAATGGCCATAAGCTAATATTGGAAGAATTGATTGTCGGTGGAGCCAACAGAAACTCGACTACAAAAAAAGGAATGACACTTCTCCACCTTGCTGCAGAAAATGGTCATTCCGAATCAGTTAAATATTTGATAGAGGAAAGTGAAATGGCGCATTGCAGAAATGGTGAGGGATGGACGCCGATGCACGTAAAGAACGGTCATATGAACGTTATTCGACAATTAATCGACAATAAAGTGGATTTGGAAGAGAAAACAAATACTGGAGATACACCACTGCACATTGCAGCCAAATTCGGAAAAGTAGAAGTAGTTGAATTTATATTTGCGCACTCGGCGCTAGTCGATAGCAAAAACTATAACAACGAATCTCCATTGCGCATCGCAGTAAAACATAACCAATTATACACCGCTATGGAACTAGCAGCAAGGTCTGTTGACATGAATGCTGATTTAGGAGAGGGTCAAACTCTCTTGCACGTTGCTGTCCGAAACGGCTCAACAGACGTTTTGAAATGGTTGATTTCAGCAGGTGCCAATCATCGTTTAACCTATCATAGAAGGACTCCTCTGGAGCATGCAATCTTCTACAAGCACATAGATGTCGTGAAAGAATTGCTTGCCCTCGAGACAAACACGAATTTTGAACATCTCGCTCAATTCGCTAGATCCTGTCGTGGAATTGAAATTGCTGATTCAAAATATCAGCGTCACCCAAAAAATAAGAACTCATGTTTTTGCTGGGAATTCAAATATTTTTGTAATAAAAAAAATTAAAAAAAAATCTTCACTAACCGTTAATGTAGAGAAAAACATCATTAGAATAGGTTACAGCCAACAGGTTTGTTGTAGATATGCATCAAATATTCTCGGAAGGTTTGTAATTCCTCAGCAGTTAAGAACCGTTTCGGGGATCCGGTGCAGACGCAAAACAAATTTATCGGTATGGTTTGGATTAAAAAAGTTGTGCTGAGTTTTGGGAAGGGAAACTTTTATCAGTGACAATCTTCTTCTTCTTCTTTGTTTTTAAGAGGCTTTAAACTTTGCAGTTCCTTCGCCTCTAATTGGTCAATCGATTTCGCGATTGTTAAATTTCAATATTTTTTCATATAAAATTACGTTAAATTCAACCCCTTGTTTAGTATAGAGCAATTTCAAATGAAATCGTCCTAAAATACAGATGTATTTTTGATTCGAATGAAAGTTTGTATTGCGTTTGGGTTGGAGAAAATATGACTTTTTCACAGCAATTGGGATTTTTTGACTTAAGTGTAACTTTTCAATAGGGCGTATCGGTTTATCGATTATAGTAGATTTTAGTAAGAGAAATTTTTGATAATCTCCATCTCAAAAACTATGAGTCGTACCGAAATAGTGTCTTAGAAAGAGTTAAAGAGTGTTGATATTTAAATGTGAAAAAGTATACACTGAGAAACAAATTAGTACTCTTTTATTATTTGCGAAGTCATGTAGAAAATTCAAAAAAATTAGTCCAAAATGGTAAAACTATTTTCGAAGAATTTTGTGGAACATCGAATTTTAGCCACAAGCTATGAATCCCAATGTGATTCAAAACAAAAAAGCTCTTTATCAATCTCCTCCAAAATGCAGCCATTCTCGAGATATTTGAATAATATTTCTTATTTATTTTTTTCATAGTAAATAGGCCTTTTTAACCCTTTGCGGTCGTATTAAATTTGAACATGGGTATCGTACTGGTCGTAAGATTTTTCAATTGAAAAAGCACTGATGTATAACTTTGTGAGATTATATGCAGTATATTCATGACTTGTGAGATTATGAAAAACGAACATGATTTTTTTTTTTTACTTCAGATAAGTATTTACTAAACATGTGATTCAATGTGTTACTTTCATATAAAGAATATGTGTAACAATTTCTCGAAACAGTCCCTTAAATGTATGATAATCCATATATCACAAAAATAATTAGTTCGGTGTCTTCCGTCTTTAATGTTTCTTTTTGAACATACAGAACAATGCTTTTACATCTACACTGGGGTGGCAGCGAAAATGGTCATGCCAAATTTTTAAAACCGACCATGTACATTTTGTGTATTAACCCAAAAAATGACATTTGCAAAGTTTTAGCTAAATCGGACATGATTCAGGGGTGCCTCAAAGCGCTCAAAGTTTGGATTTTTTTTGTCCTCGAAAATCTAAAAATAAAAAAAAAGGAAATTTGGAAAAATCGAAATTTTTTTTTTTATGCCAAATGTCTTAAAAAGGCATAAAACGTCGAGATCTGATGTTATCTCGAAAAAAAAAAATGGCCGGAAATTGACCTTATGGGACTTAGCCTGAGTTGCCATAAAATCAAAACTTTGTGTGCTTTGAGGCACCCCTAAATCATGTCCGATTAAGCTGAAACTTTGCACAGGTCATTTTTTTGGACCAATAAACAAAATGTACAGGGTTTTCCAACCTTAAATTCCGAAAGTAAATTGAAATAAAACACACTTAGAATTCGAATTTCGATGAAACTTTTATTTCAAATTAAAGTTTGGTTTATGCCATTATGTGTGTAATACAACATCATTCAAATGTTCCTCGCACACCTTGATCCGGAACAGGTAATTTTCGATGACTTTTCGGCACATATGGGGCGGTATCTCGGTCATAACTTCACGAATGTTGTCTTTCAAATGTTCAAGAGTTTGCGGAGAGTTGGCATAGACACGGTCTTTCGCATAACCCCACAAAAAAAGTCTAGCGGGTTCAAATCGCATGATCTGGTCGGCCAATTGGCATCACCAAAACGCGAAATTATGCGTCCCTCAAATTTCGTGGCGCCGTCCTGCTGAAACCACATGTCATCCGTATCCATATCTTCAATTTGTGGCAAAACAAAATCGGTTAACATGCGGCCATAGCGCTCACCATTCACAGTTACCGTCTCGCCGTCCTCATTTTCAAAGAAATACGGCCCGATGACTCCACCAGACCATAATGCGCACCAAACAGTGACTTTTGGCGGATGCAATGGTCCTCAACAATGCCGTGTGGATTTTCTGAGCCCCATATACGGAAATTTTGGGTGTTCACATAGCCACCGAGCTCGAAATGTGCCTCATCGCTGAAGAAAATTTGATGCGAACAATCATATGTTTGACAAGCCCATGTGCTGAGCACGCCGTGGAATCGAAACATTCGGGTCATCCTCCACACTGGCAGCAACAGCAGCAATATTTTCGACCGAACGCACATTACGATGATGCAGTTTGTTCGAATTTACGCACTACATTAGCGATTGTGTGCTCTGTAGGCCGTCCATGACGACCAAAATCCGTCCGTAATGCTCGAAAAACATTTGCCGGTTTTTCATCATTTTTATAGTATAATTTAACAAAATTAACACGTTGTGCGATGCTAAAACGATCCATATTGTAAAATGGCAGACATTCAACTAACGATATGACGCTTTGGTTGACAGCTATGTCAAACGGTTGTCAGCGCAGGGCTGTATACTTTCGGAAGCCCGAAATGGAAAACCCTGTATATATATGAATTAAAATGGATCACTGAATGTGTTGATAAGAGCTAAACTCTAGAAAGGAATTGTCCGATTTAGGGCTGTCTTTATTCTATCATATTATCTGTATCAAACATTTATTCCATGTCACTGAGAAACATGTTATTTGCAAGTGGTTGAAAAATCTTGAACGAGAATTGTGTCTGAAAATAATCTGATTTTATAATGACGAGTTTTGGTAGAAGTACTAGGAATTTTATAGTAAAAGGTAATTTTAAAGGGTAGATTAAAAGATCAATCAATTAATATTCATACGATTGAACCCATTAACGTGCGCTTAATAAAAAAAACGTGGCTGTGACAACGAAAATAAATGTTGGGCGAGGCGAAGTTTGCCGGGTCGGCTAGTAACCAATAAAAACATACCACCACTTTTAAAAGACCAGCTGGAACTACAAGTCAATAACTTCGAGATAATCACCCCTGTTCCCAACACAAAATCAGTATGCCTCAAACTGAAAAAGATTGTCTCTTTGATACTTTTCTAGATCATCAACACGCATTTTTTGAAACCAGAGAAAAGATACTGCCACTCCCACAATATAGCACAAAACTACGACAATAGATAACGAATCCGTCTCAGTACATCCCACAAAAACTTACACGCCTTCAAAAAGGATGTAGAAAACAAATTGGGGAAATCATTACCAGCCATCAGACTGCCTCCTCCAAAGTTCATTACCAATTTGGCGAATGTCAGACGCGTCAGGTAGACGTAAAAATCTATTATGGACTATAGGAAACATAATGACAAGACCATCAGTCAGGTAGTTTGTCCCCCAAATTGAAGATTTGGTGTAATCCATCTATTTCACAACAATCGACCTAAAAACCGAAACGAACCTAGCAGAAAAATATGAATATGAATAACTAAACGATCTCATCGGTACTGTTTGTTTCTGGGATGACATTGCTACTATCGGTAATGATTTGAATACGCATCTAATCAATATTTCAAGAAATTTGAAGATACTAGCTTCATGTAACCTGGAAAAACAACTTGACAAACGCGGATTTATGCGCAAAGAAACTCTTTTGTTCGGTCACAAAATGACACAAAAAGGAACTAAACCTTAAAAATCCAAAAAAATTGTGATGGGAGACTACCAAAAACCCCATAAGCTAACCAAACAGTTTCTATAACTATCAGGATATTATAGATGATTCATAAAAAAATATTCTGAATTAGTATGTTATTATGTATGTATTATGAAATTCTTGAAGAAAGATCAGAAAGTCGGCGAAAACTACAAAGCACCCTTCCAAAAGTTGAAACAAATTATAGCATTAGAAAAAAAATCATGCTTATCCTTTCTTTCAGCTCTCACTCATTCTAACGACAGATGTCAACATTTTCACACTTCTTATAGACTAAACAATTTTTTTTCTGTATTATCGTTACTTTCAACATTTTTGGCTGGTTCGTCACTTTTACCTTCCATTTTGGAGAAAAAAAAATGTCGGGAGTGAAAATTGAACTCGTGATCTTTAGCGTTAGCAACAGAAAAATAACTATTCTTCCTGGCACAATTGACGAGAAGAGAACTATTTTGAGGCACGTGAGATAACTACAATTCCCGGGAGCTTATCAGCGAGGTCTCAGAATTTCAAGATGCCTTCCAGAACATTGTGATAAATCGAATATCGAGGAAGAAAATAACATCTACTGCATTCATTAACTGTAGATCGTAGCTAATCATCATCGAAAGACTATTGACAATAATATTTGTTAACATTAGCGTCATTATTTGGCCATCATCATTGCTTCGGATCGCACCAAGTCGCTTATGTCAGCACTACCAACGAACCGTTAGAACCAGGTAGAGAGCGTGGCCGAGGTAATAGAGCAACTGAACAGAATCAGAAAGTTGGAACGAGAGCTCAGTCACGATTCAGACACTAGAGTTCAAGCACCTTTGGAAGAACTACAAAAAGAATAAATGTTAAAATTTACCTTTTTGTGAAGTGATTTCATTATTGTATAGAGTAGTGAGGATCAAAGGTGCGGAAGGTGAGGATTGGACTTTTTAAAACATACAAAACATTACAAAAATCTTGCAATACTGTATCCGTTAAACACATTACTGGACCAGCAGCTCTCACGTGTACACAAGATATATTTCATAACAGTGGCGGAAAGTTCTAAGGTAAGAAGTGTTTTGCTTTGTTTTGATCTAATTTATTCAATTTTAGGAATAGCGACTAAGATATTTAAAAAGACTAGAAAGTACGAAACTACAGTGTCAAGAATATCTTCAGTCTGTAGTAATTCATAATGCGTATTCGCTTTCGTGAAAAACTTCAAGAGTTTTTTTTTCTAGAAATTGGATTAGTTGAAAAACAGCATTTGGAACAAAAGTTCGCACCGTTTTACTGTTGAAAGTATCCATGAAGTATTTTCAGTTGGCTTCGGGAGGGATATTCGAAGCGTCGGATGGTGGCAGACTTCAGTATTTCAGAAGTAGCACTGAGGAAGAGTTCACATTAGTATGTAATTATTTGATTTAAATCTTTTTTTATGGACATTTGAACTTCTGAAATGATATGTCAGTGAGCTACTTGGGCGGTTCGGACTGGTAATTGAGAGTAGTCTGAGAAAGTGGCCAACCATTGCAGATCAAATCGATTTCTGGTCTGACCCATTGAGCACGATATGATTAGACAACAACCTTGATTTTCAACTCATTTGGCTGGTTCGTCACTTTTTACTTCCATTTTTGGAAGAATGTCGGGAGTGAGAATTGAACTCGTGACCTTTAGCGTGAGAGGCATGGATGTTACCACTACGCCAGATCGTCTCCACGCACAACCTTTTTAACAATATCTATCAACCAGGCTCTCGTCAAAACTTTGGGGATAATAGTGTCGTCATCTTTCAAGTCATCTCATCTCCTTTGATTCTAATAAGTGCTTGCTATCAACAAATGTAGAATAGTTCTCAATAAGCATCGACTCACCTTGTCCGTCACGAAAACATGTAAGAACGAATATAGAAACCATACCATACCAGTACAGATATTGCTTATTCGTTAATCGGTATCAATACTGGTATCAAGAACAGCATTGAATGTTAGCTGGAACCCAACAAACATAGGCAGCTCCACAGCTATCCATGTCCTGGCATTAATATCGTTAGATTAGATAAGACATTTTCTAATTTGTTGGATTTTTTTAATTACTGGGGAAATAAGAGGTACTCCCTTTTTCAAAAGTCGTAAATTGTTTGTCATTGAAGTATGTTTCTCACCATACAATTCTGTATGTAATAATTTGATCCGCGAAATTTTTCATATTTTCTATGGGGAATCAACCTAGAGGTTCCATAAAAGATCATGTTTCATAATAGTTCTATCAAAGAAAAATTCCGTAAAGACTTTTTTCAATTTTCCTAAACATTCCGGTAATAGTTATCACGATAACATGTTCGCGCAATAAGGATTGAAAGCAATGAAAAAACATTTTTCCAATTTGATTTCTCAATAGAAGATTATTTGTTTTCCCATTTCATGAATTTTCACGTCACGAAATCGAAAAAAGTGTATAAAATATGAATTTTACAGCTAATATACTAAAGCAATTCCAAATGAAATCGTCCTAAAAATGCAGATTTTGAAATCTTGTATTTTTGATTCCAATGAAAGTTTGTATTCCGTTTGGGTTGGAGGAAATATGAGTTTTTCACAGCAATTGGGATTTTTTTAACTCAAGCGTAACTTTTGAAAAGGGCGTATCGATTTGAGTAAGAGAAATCTTTGATAAGTTATATCTTATAAACTATGAGTCGTACCGAAATAGTATCTTGGAAAGAGTTATAGAGTATTGATGGTTGAATATGAAAATAATGTACACTGAGAAAAAAAGTTTTTTTGTAAACTTTTTTTTATTTACAAAATAAAAATACAATTTGCAATATCCAAAATACATATTTTTTTTATTTTTTTTATTAATTTTTTCATACAAAATAGAAGTCATGCAGAAAATTTAAAAAATGGGCCCAAGATGGTAAAACTATTTTTGACGAACTTTGTGGAACATGGAATTTTTAGGAATTTTCGAAACTTCGAATTTTTGTATGTTAACAATCATTTTTAGTCACAAATTATGAATCCTGATGTGATTTAAAACAAAATAGGTTATTATCAATCTCCTTCTAAATGTAGCCATTCTCGAAATATTTAAAAAAATATTTCTAATTTATTGTCTTTTTTATAGTAAAAAATCCCTTTTAATATGTTTGTCGTGTTATACCGTCATGTTCATGAAATTTTATGAATTTGCTTATAATTTCCAACAACTTTTCCAAATACATCATCATGGTTCATTTATTGACTCAAGCGCAACTTTTGAAAAGGGCGTATCGATTTGAGTAAGATAAATATTTGATAATTTATATTTCAAAAAATATGAGTCGTACCGAAATAGTGTGTTAAAAGGAGTTATAGAGTTTTGTTGGCCTAATTTGAAAAAAAATATACACTGAGAAGAAAAATTAGTACTCTTTTTTTATTTACAAAATAAAATTTTAATTTGCGATATCAAAAAATATGTATTTTTTATAATTTTTTTCATTTTTTTTTCATATTAAATAGAAGTCATGTAGAAAATTCAAAAAATGGGCCCAAGATGGTAAAACTATTTTTGGCGAACTTTGTGGAGCATCGAATTTTTAGGAATTTTCGAAACTTTGAGTTTTTGTATGTCAGCAGCAATTTTAAATCACAAATTATGAATCCTGATGTTATTTTAAACAAAAAAGGTTATTTTCAATCTCCTTCTATAGTGATTTTCGAGATATTTAAAAAAATATTTCTAATTTATTGTCTTTTTAATAGTAAATAGGCCCTTTTAATATGTTTGTCGTGTTATACCATCATGTTCATGAGATTTTATGAATTCGCTTATAATTTCCAACAATTTTTCCAAATACATCGTTATGGTAAAGACATATGTAGTTCCATCTGAGATACCGTTTCAGCCCCTGTGTGACATCCGAAGTGCAACACTTTTTGTCGCACACGAAAGTGCTTTAGGTTCCATACGAATGCGAATCAATTTGTTCAAATTGAATATACAATTGTTCTGCCTTACTATAACCCTTTTGATGGTCAGGACTATAGACGAGAATTCCATGATTGTTCCAATTTCTATATAAGAAGAGAGCGTGTAGAAAATAAACCAGTTCTTTTTATCTCGAACATTTACGCGTGTTATTACAAACGATTTCCGATCCCACGAAAGTCTCAATTAAAATAATTGAAGCAACAATTGGTGACCCGAGTTCGCGCAAAATGTCATTGGACAAAAGGGAAGATGAGAACGACCAAGAGATTGGTAACATCGATTCCATTAGCTTGCCTCGTCTGAATCCGCCGATAATGACTGCATCGAACATAGAATCATACTTCTTATCATTGGAGTTCTGGTTCGCCGCATCTGGATTAGGGAATCAACACGACGCCAGAAAGTATAACATCGTGATGGCGCAGGTACCCCCGAATAAGCTCACGGAACTACGGTCTATAATAGACGCCACACCAGTCGCAGACAAGTATCCATACATCAAGAGAATGCTTACTGATCATTTCGCCGACAGTCAGCAGAAACGATTGCAGCGGGTACTTTCCGATATGCCTCTTGGTGATATGAAGCCCAGCCAGCTATATAGCGAGATGAGACGAGTAGCAGGAAATTAAGTGAGCTTGTACTTTTGGACTTATGGGCCTCCAGACTTCCAGCTCACGCGCAGGCAGCAGTGATTGCTTCAAAAGGAGATCCATTAGAAAAAGCGAGCATCGCGGATGCCATCGTCGATTCCATGGGACTCCGTAGCATCAACGCCATGGAAACACTCTCCCCAACTATACCAGTGATCGCACCAGAAACACCGGCGTCAAGCTGCATGGACGACCTTCAACGAGAAATTGCCCAACTGACTAGCAAGTTTGAGCAGATGTTCCGTTCTCAAAGAAACTCGCGGGACCGATCACGCTCGCGTAACCGAAGCAGAACCGATCAACGTTTCCGTAGCGGACCGCCGTATGACATGTGCTGGTACCATCGTACATTCGGAAGAGAAGCGCACACATGCCGAAAGCCGTGTTCTTTCAGTCAATCGGGGCAATTATCAAATCCCAATCAGCAATGACGCCATGTTGCACCTGTGTTAGAAATTGGTGATCTTTCCGACACAGCAATGATTTTTCGCCTGAAAATTGCGGATACTATTACGAATAGAAATTTCCTCATCGACACCGGGGCCGATGTATCCGTCATACCAAGAGATTCACGATTAACCCGTATGAAACCTACCAGTATCAAGTTGTTCGCAGCAAATGGAACGCCAATTAAAGTTTATGGAGAAACTCTGTTAAAAGTCAGCCTCGGACTCCGACGAGAATTTTTGTGGCATTTTCTTATTGCAGATGTTACAACAGGCATTATTGGCGCCGATTTCATCTGCTATCACGACCTTCTGATCGATTTGAAACGTCATCGTCTAATCGACAACACAACGAAACTCGAGTCAATGGTTGTTTTAACACAAACCAGTGAGTTTTCGATCAAAACTTTCAGCACGACATCTCCGTACTCCGAGTTGCTGACCGAGTTCCCATCCATCACAATACTAGCACCACCCGGTACGTTAAGCAAAACTTCTACACTTCATCGCATCGAGACAATTGGTCAACCAACATACGCTCGTCCGCGACGACTAGCACCAGAAAAACTCGTGGCAGCTCGTAAAGAGTTTGAGAATCTCATGAAGCTGGGAATTTGTCGACCATCATCTAGTAGCTGGGCTAGTCCGTTACACATGGTAAGGAAAGCTGATGGAACATGGCGCCCCTGCGGAGATTATCGATCACTAAATGCTCAAACAATCCCTGATCGATACCCTTTGCCTTACCTGCAAGATTTTACCGCCATTCTTCAAGGTAAAACGATTTTTTCAAAGGTGGATTTGCAGAAGGCATTCCATCAGGTACCTATTCATCCCGACGACATCTCGAAGACTGCGATCACCACACCGTTTGGATTATTCGAATTTACCAATATGACATTTGGACTTCGCAACGCTGCTCAAACTTTCCAACGTCTGATTCACGAAGTACTTCGGGGACTGGACTTCGTATTCCCATACATAGACGACATTTTTATCGCTTCATCGTCACCAGAGGAACACCGAGATCATCTTCGGCAGCTGTTCATCCGATTACATGACTATCATCTAGCGATCAACGTAGCCAAATGTGAATTCGGTCGGAAAGAAATCGTTTTCGTTGGTCACTCAGTCTCAGCCGCCGGTATTCGTCCTCTGCCTGAGCGAGTAGAAGCAGTACAAAATTACCAACGCCCAACTACAGTGAAGGAACTCAAAAGTTTTCTAGCTGTTATCAATTTTTATCGAAGATTCATCCCTAATGCAATAGAGGCACAAATACCATTACTCAACATGGTTCCTGGAAACAAGCGCAACGACCAATCTGCCTTACTATGGACAAATGATACGATGTCAGCATTCGAGGAGTGCAAACAACAACTAGCAAACGCAGCTCTACTTGCACACCCAGCGCAAAATGCGGAGCTTTCATTGTGGGTTGACGCTTCTGATGTAGCAGCCGGAGCGGTGCTACATCAGGTAATTAATAATGACGTGCAGCCTTTGGGTTTTTTCTCGAAGAAATTCGACAAGACTCAACTGAAATACAGCACATACGATCGAGAGCTCACCGCGATATTCATGGCAGTTCGACACTTTAAATTCATGTTGGAAGGACGGAACTGCCACATATACACCGACCACAAGCCGATCGTGTTTGCATTCCAGCAAAACCCCGACAAAGCCTCGAACCGTCAAGCTCGTCAACTCGATTTCATCGGCCAATTAACCACTGATATCCGTCATGTCAGCGGTCAGGAGAATATTGTTGCCGATTTACTCTCTCGTATTGCAACTATTCGTGCTATCCCATCGATGAACTTCGAAACTCTCGCTGCCGATCAAGAAACCGATGATGAATTACGAGCGATACTGGAAGGTAAATTGAAAACGTCGTTAAAATTGAAGGAATTTACTGTTCCAGGTAGTTCACAACAGTTGTATTGCGACTGCTCTGGAGACCGGGTCCGACCATTCATCACGAAAAAATTCCGTGAACAATTTCTTCGAGCAACACACAACCTTGCGCATCCAGGCACTCGTGCGACAGTTAAATTGATGACTCAGCGGTTTGTCTGGCCCAACATACGGAAGGACAGCATCAATTACACCCGAAGATGCTTAGAATGTCAACGCTCGAAAGTTGCTCGTCACACACAATCACCTTTTCGTCGGTACCCTACACCGGATGGTAGATTTTGTCACCTCAACGTCGACATTGTAGGTCCATTTCCACGAAGTAATGGAAACCGGTACTGTTTTACCATTATCGACAGATTTTCGCGCTGGCCGGAGGCAATACCAATTCCAGATATGACAGCCCCTACCATTACTCAAGCACTAGTTTCTGGGTGGATATCACGTTTTGGTGTACCAACACACATCACCTCTGATCAAGGACGACAATTCCAATCATTGCTTTTTGCAGAGTTGGTTCGCACCTTTGGGATAAGTCATTTTCGAACAACACCATATCATCCGCAGTCCAATGGTATGATCGAGAGATGGCACAGAACATTGAAAGCCGCCATTCTTTGCCATGATCCTGATCGTTGGACCGATCACCTACCGATGATTCTTCTTGGCCTGCGTACAATCCATAAGGAGGACATTGGAGCATCGCCTGCAGAAATGGTTTATGGGACAATACTTCGGATTCCGTCTGAATTTTTCTCTGACAATCTTCAAAACAGTACCAGCACAGATTTTGCGAACAATCTTCGAAACGCAATGCGCAAGCTTCGTCCTCCTGATACAGCTTGGCACAAAAAAAGTGATGTATTCATTCACCCGAATCTCAGCACATGTAAGACGGTCTTCGTTCGTAACGATTCAATAAGGCCTTCGTTATCACCGCCATATGCCGGGCCATATCCAGTTTTGGAACGAAGCGACAAATACTACAAAATCAGGGTAAACGGCCGGGAGACTAATATTTCCATCGACAGATTGAAGCCTGCATATACAACAGAAGACCAACAACTATCTCAACCAACCACTTCGGCTACAACTACATCATCAGAGCAGCCAGTAACGATCACCCGATCTGGACGACACGTCAAGATTCCACAACGCTACAAATGATCGTTGCCTTCTCTTGGAGGGGGATACTGTAATTCCATCTGAGATACCGTTGCAGCCCCTGTGTGACATCCGAAGTGCAATACTTTTTGTCGCACACGAAAGTGCTTTAGGTTCCATACGAATGCAAATCAATTTGTTCAAATTGAATATACAATTGTTCTGCCTTACTATAACCCTTTTGATGGTCAGGACTATAGACGAGAATTCCATGATTGTTCCAATTTCTATATAAGAAGAGAGCGTGTAGAAAATAAACCAGTTCTTTTTATCTCGAACATTTACGCGTGTTATTACAAACGATTTCCGATCCCACGAAAGTCTCAATTAAAATAATTGAAGCCACACATATATTTAGGAGTTACGTTACGAAATATTCGAAGACATGTGGGTTAATACAAAACGTAGCGAAAATAAAAAATATTTTTAATCTTAATACAAACCTCAATCAATCAAAAAAATTGTTGGAAATTATAAGAAAATTCATAAAATTTGATGAACATGACGGTATATCACGACAAACATATTAAAAGAGATTATTTACTATAAAAAAGATTATAAATTAGAAATATTTTTTTTATATATCTCGAGAATGGTTGCATTCAGAAGGAGATTGATAATAACCTTTTTTGTTTTAAATCACATCAGAATTCATAATTTGTGACTAAGAATGATTGCTAACACACAAGAATTCGAGGTTTCGAAACTTCCTAAAAGTTCGATGTTCCACAAATTTCGTCAAAAATAGTTTTACCATCTTGGGCCTATTTTTTAAATTTCCTACATGACTTCTATTTTATATGAACAAATTGATAAACATATAAAAAAATATATATTTTTTGATATTGCAAATTAAAATTTTATTTTGTAAATAAAAAAAAAGAGTACTAATTTTTCTTCTCAGTGTATATTTTTTTCAAATTAAGCCAACAATACTCTATAACTCTTTCTAGCACACTATTTCGGTACGACTCATATTTTTTGAGATATAAATTATCAAAGATTTCTCTTACTCAAATCGATACGCCCTTTTCAAAAGTTACACTTGAGTCAGAAAATTCCCAATTGCTGTGAAAAACTCATATTTTCCTCTAACCCAAACGGAATACACACTTTCACTCGAATCAAAAATACTTATGTTTTGTCATTTGTCGATTTCATTTGGAATTACTCACTAATGTTTATGTTAGTTCTTTCCATGAATTCTTCTCGCTATTCTCTGAGATCTTATTTCCCCTTCCAATGATTCAACCAATAAATTTTAAAAACTAAAATTTGGTTTCTGGGTGCATAATATTATGGAATGGGTCAACAGTTTCTTCGTACCGCTCGCGAACGATTTGCCCATCTCCACCATGGATGCTAGCGCCCGAATTTTATGAAAACATGTGTGGCGAGCTGTCAGTAAAATAAAAAAAACATACCTACTGTATTCGTTAAATTGTTTACTTCTTTTAATAACGCCTCTGTTTGGAATGTAAGCAAAAAAAAATGCTGAACAAATTTTCCATCTAATGACATATAGTATAATAAGGTACACCGGGTCCTTTGGTTTTTTTTTTCTTTGACCGTTCGTGGCAAGATAAGTGCCGTTAATACCCGGAACAGCGAGGAAGCAGCACCTCTCCGGCAACGCCGGACCGGCGATCTGTGAATTGGTTCCAGCGGCATCGATTTCATCATAGAGAAGTATAATCAACAACAACTTTTGTCGTCACGCTATTGTGTTTACCTCGTAGCGTGCGGTGTTGTATAGCTTCGAATAGGGGTGTTCAAGGTTGTTCGGACACCGCAAATTAGTATTTTGTTTTTTTTTTTGGAAGAATTTTTTTTTTTTTGAGATATATATATATATTTATATATTTTTCTTAAATTTAAGTTAATTATTAGTCTAAGTTAGTTTTAAGTTGAGTTTTTGAGTGCGTGTGCGTGTGTGTGTGTGTGTGTTTTTTTTTCATAGACGGTTGCGCACCGTTTGCGCAACCGTTATGACATCTACCGATGCCATTGTTGCGCGGACGCGCTATTATCAATCGACCTCAAAGGGACCATGGGTTGTTTTCTTTCGGCCCAAGGGAAAATCGTTGAGAACTCTTGATATTTCAAGAGATTTGCTGCGTCAATTTTCGGGCGTCTCGATACATAAAGAGAGACCGGATAAACTGCGTGTAGAAGCACTGACTTTTGATGTGGCCAACAAGATTGTTGACCACGAAGCTTTTAACAGGGAATATCACATCTACATCCCTTCTCGAGAGGTGGAGATAGAAGGCGTAGTAACCGACGCGAGTCTGAGTGTCGATGAATTGAAAAAAGCTACGGGTTCTTTCAAAAACTCGATGATAGGTGATCTTGTAAAGATCCTGGATGTTAGAAACCTGCATTCAGCATCTTTGGAAGAAAACAAAAAAGTTTATAAGCCCTCGCACTCTTTTCGGATTACTTTCGCAGGTTCTGTTCTCCCAAACTATGTGAAAGTAGAAAATATTTTTTTCCCAGTGCGCCTGTTTGTACCACGGGTTTATAATTGTACCAACTGTAAAAAGTTGGGACACTCGTTTAGCCACTGCGGCAACAAATTTCGTTGCGGTAAATGTGGCGAGAAACATAGTGAGGATTCTTGCACACAAACAGTGGAAAAATGTATCCACTGTGGCGAGAATCCTCACCCTCTACAGGAGTGCCCGAGGTACAAACAGCACTCCGATAAAGTGAAGCGTTCTATCGCTGGACGCTCCAAGCGGACTTATGCTGAAATGCTAAAGACCGCATCAGCCGCTCAAGATGAAAACCAATTTTCGGTTTTGTCATCTCAAGAATCGGACTCTGATTCTGATGAGGGTCATATTACGGCTGCACCAGAATCTTCAATAAAGGATGAATCATCAAAAAGAAAGCTCTCTTCACCAACGGTGCATCGTAAGAAACCTAAAGTGACCCTCGGAAGATTGTCTAATTCCAAGGGTAATAGTAATAAAAAAACCAATCCGAAGGCTCCTTCTCAGCCAGTTCCTGGTTGCAGCAAGGATTTTACGTCATTACCCAGAGAAGAGAGAAATAAAAACGCTGCTCCTCGAACTTCTCGTAGAAAATTCGCGTCTAATCGAGGATTGATAGGTTTTTCGGACATTGTGGACTTCATACTAAACACGTTAAAAATTCAAGACCCCCTCAGAAGCTTTATTTCTGCCTTGCTTCCATCTTTAAAGTCTTATCTTAAGCAATTGACTGCTTCATGGCCCCTCCTTGCATCAATCATATCATTCGATGGATAATTCCCCTAGCGTAGTAGAAGATATGATCAATGTGCTACAATGGAACTGCCGTAGTCTAGTGCCAAAACTAGATTCGTTCAAATTTTTACTTCAAAATTATGATTGTGATATATTTGCCCTCTCTGAAACATGGCTTTCTTCTGACACTGAACTCAACTTCCACGATTTTAACATTATTCGCCTGGATAGAAATGATTCTTATGGAGGAGTACTTTTGGGGATCAAAAAGTGCTACTCTTTCTATAAAATTCCTCTCCCAGCTCTATCAGACGTCGAAATTGTCGCGTGTCAAATAACTGCAAAGAGTAAAGAACTTTGCATAGCTTCAGTATACGTTCCTCCAAATACTAACATTAGCCGTAGTCATCTTTGGAATCTAGTCTCGATTCTCTCATCCCCAGTTCTAATTCTGGGTGATATGAACTCTCATGGTACTGGGTGGGGTGATCCTTATGATGACGCCAGAGCGGCTATTTTTTACGATTTATGTGACGATTTCAACTTGACTATCTTGAACACTGGTGAAGCGACACGAATTTCAAAACCTCCGGCTCGAGAAAGTCGTCTCGACCTTTCTTTTTGCTCAAGCTCGTTATCATTGGATTGCCAGTGGAAGGTCATCAATGATCCCCATGGTAGCGATCACTTGCTAATCAGTATATCAATCAAGTGTAGCCCGCAATCCACTGAACCATCTCGAGTTCCATTTGATCTAACAAGGAACATCGACTGGCAAAAATTTGCAACGGCGGTAACAATCGGTGTCGAATCAATAGATATACTTCCACCATTGGAAGAATATCGATTCTTTGTCGATTTGATGTATAAAAGCTCACTGGAAGCACAAAAAAGAAAAGTTCCAAGTGCTCCGTTTAAAAGAAAACCAGCCACTCCTGGCTGGGACGATGAATGCACAAAACTGTATTTGAAAAAATCTGATGCTTTCAAAGCTTTTCGTAGACATGGAACATCCACACACTTCGAGGAATATTCAAAGCTTGAAATACAGCTGAAACAATTAATTAAAGCAAAAAAACGCGGTTACTGGCGCAATTTCATTGAAGGTCTTTCTCGTGAAACCTCAATACGTACCTTGTGGAGGGTAGCTCGCAACATGCGTAACCGCTCATCTACCAACGAGAGTGAAGAATACTCCAACCGATGGATATTCGATTTCGCGAAAAAGGTCTGTCCAGACTCAGTTCCAGCCCAACATACTCTTCGAGAAACGTCTCCGAGCAGTGGACCTCTGGACGGACCATTCTCAATGCTGGAATTTTCTATGGCTCTTCTTTCATCGAACAACTCTTCACCCGGAAGCGATATGATTAAATTCGTTCTTCTAAAAAATCTTCCCGATATCGCGAAAAGACGCTTGCTAGACTTATTCAATACCCTACTAGAAAACAATATTGTGCCACCCGAATGGAGACAGGTCAAAGTAATAGCAATTCAAAAGCCTGGCAAACCAGCGTCTGACCATAACTCATACCGTCCGATTGCTATGCTCTCGTGCATTAGAAAATTGTTGGAGAAAATGATCCTTCGAAGACTCGATCAATGGATCGAGACAAATAATTTGCTATCAAGTACACAATTTGGGTTTCGCAAGAGCAAAGGAACAAACGATTGTCTAGCGTTGCTTTCTACAGATATTCAACTGGCCTTTGCGCACAAGGAGCAATTGGCTTCAGTATTCTTGGATATTAAGGGAGCTTTTGATTCGGTTACCATAGAAATTCTGTCAGACAATCTGGACAGATGTGGACTTCCTGGAATTTTGAATAACTTTTTGTACAATTTGTTGTCAGAAAAGCGAATGAACTTCACCCTTGGACAACTGACAACTTCCAGAAATAGTTATATGGGTCTACCCCAAGGCTCATGTCTGAGCCCCCTTCTTTATAATTTTTATGTGAAAGATATTGACAGTTGTTTGGCAGAACAATGCACGCTTAGACAGCTTGCAGATGATGGTGTGGTTTCCGTCAGAGGTCTCCATGCCGAAAATTTGCAAAGACCATTGCAAAATTCCTTAGATAACTTGTCTTCTTGGGCAAGGAACTTAGGGATCGAATTCTCGCCGCAGAAAACCGAACTGGTAGTGTTTACTCGAAAGCGGTTCCCAGCCCAATTGCAACTTAAGCTTTTGGGCAGAAGCATTACCCAATCATTGACTTTCAAGTACCTTGGTGTCTGGTTTGATTCAAAATGCACTTGGAATACCCACATTACGTATTTGAAGCAAAAATGTCAAAAGAGGGTCAACTTCCTCCGCTCGATTTGCGGCACGTGGTGGGGAGCTAATCCGGGAGATCTCATAACACTTTATAAAACAACTATTCTATCCATTCTGGAGTATGGCTCTTTTTGCTTTCTCTCAGCAGCTAAAAGTCACCTTCTAAAACTGGAACGAATTCAATATCATTGTCTGCGTATAGCTCTTGGCTGTATGCACTCAACGCATAACATGAGTCTCGAGGTTCTGGCAGGAGTAACTCCTCTACAGAACCGATTCTGGGAACTCTCTCTCAGAATACTGGTGAAATGCGGAGTCACGAACACACTTTTGATTGAAAACTTTGAAAAAATTCTTCATCTAAATATACAATCTCGGTTTATGAGAATTTACCACCACTATATTTCGTCAGATATTTGTCTTCCATCGTTTACTCCAGACCGTGCTCACTTCACCATCAGCAGTTCCTCAATTGAATACGATCTGTCGATGAAACAAGCAATACTTGGAATCTCAGATCAGCTTCGATCAACTTACATTCCCCGTATTTTTAACCGAAAGTACTCAAAAGTCAATTGCATGAAAAGATACTTCACTGATGGGTCTCGCCTCAATGGATCCACTGGCTTCGGTGTTTTCAATGAAAATTCGAGCGCCTTCCGTAAACTGCAGGAACCTTGTTCCGTTTATGTTGCTGAGCTGGCAGCAATCGACTTCGCATTGGGGATGATCTCCAACAAGCCTGCAGACCATTACTTCATTTTCTCGGATAGTCTCAGTTCGCTTGAGGCTCTCCAGTCGATGAGAACTAGTAGGCACCCATCTTATTTCCTCACAAAAGTGAGGCTGCAGATGAGTGCACTGATCGAAAGATCTTATAAGATAACCTTTGTATGGGTCCCCTCTCATTGCTCAATTCCTGGCAATGAGAAGGCGGACACTCTAGCAAAGGTGGGTGCCCAGGAAGGCGAATTGTTTGATAGACAGATTTCATACGATGAATTTTTCCAATTACTGCGTCAGAGTTCCCTCTTGAGTTGGCAAACCGATTGGGACACTGGAAGTCTTGGGCGGTGGTTATATTCAATTATTCCAAAGGTTTCTTCGAGAGCGTGGTTCAAAGGCTTGGACGTAAGTCGTGACTTCATTCGTGTAATGAGTAGACTTATGTCCAACCACTACTCGCTAGATGTGCACCTCCACAGAATAAATCTTGTTCAAAACAATGTCTGTCGGTGTGGAAACGGTTACGATGACATCGATCACGCAGTTTGGCAATGTACGGATAATTACGCAGCCAGAGAGTACCTTTTGAATGCCCTTGAGGTCCAAGGAAGACAACCCTATGTTCCTGTTAGAGACGTGTTGGGAACTCGCGACATCTGCTATATGCAGTTGATCTATATGTTTGTGAAACGGTCTAGTATAAGAATTTAATGCTTTTGTGTTTTTTTTCTTTTTCATTATTAGTTTGTTTGTATTGTCCCCTCATCTCACCGTCGCCCACCCTCGACAGCTAGTCGAACACCAGATGCTATCCCTGGTCATTATGCACAATGCTACAGTGCGTGCGGCAACCCTCGGTTGAGACAATGATACCTCATATCCATATCCCTAACCTGACCCGTCCCACAAAAATTGTTGCCCCTCTAACCTCGAGTAAACCGCGAGTAATCGGTCGAAACCTACTAAACATAGATTTAAGATGAAATTTTTGTATAAACAAAACTTGAGTTAGCGGCTCCGCAAAGCTTATGCGATTGAGCCTTACAAATAAACGAATTGGAAAAAAAAAATAAGGTACACCGGGGTAAGTTGAAACAGAAATTATAACTTTTACTAGGAATGATGGATTGACGTGATAAAAATATCTATAGTAAACATTATCTTTCAAAGCACCTTATGACAGCCATTACCAAAATATTGAAATACATTAACGCAATTCGCGCCTTTGTTTACATTTCCTTGTTTCGTGAAATCAAAACAAACATTTTTGCGCGCTGACTCAATCGGTCCGAAAACACAGATTTTTTTCTAAAATATCCCCAGAATTGCACGTCAGCATTTAAACTCACCCCATGTTTTTTTCTACCCTGGAGTAAGTGGAAACCAGTGAAAATCGGCTATTTTTTAAATATTGCTGAAGATGCCGGACGTTATTCGTCAGTGATTGCTGTATGCATGAATGATGATAAATTAAAAAAATAGGAATCATTCATACTTCGTTCCTCAGTATGTTCTACATAATGTATGAATACACAGACATGAAACACGTGAAATTTGTTAATTTTGCACATAGGGGTCATTCAAATATTACGTAACGCATGTTTTTTTTACTATTTTAGACTCCCTCTTCTCTACATAATAAGTAACAAATGGTCATTTGCATAAAAATGTTTAGATTTAGTTGGATTTATTTGTATACAAGTTTCCACATGCCATACCCGCCTCTCTTGTTTCGTATATTAATTCCTAGTATGTAGAGTCCATTTTGTGTGCATTAGACTACTCCCCCAGATCTCACGTGTACCAAAACCCTTTTTGACGTAGGACTACGTCTGTCATTTCTGTACCGGGGTGTGAGTTCAATGATTCGAAAACGAGAGAGTGACGCTGGACTGCAAGGTTTTGAACGTTAATACTTCTTTACCGGCTGAATGGAGTGGTATAATAATCACTTCATCTGAAAGATAAAATGTCAACGAATTTTGTGATTGTCACTTATTGGTCCAAAAAACCGTTACAATAGCTTAAAAATTGCTTTGAAAGCAAGCTATTGAAATCATAACAATCTTGCTCATTGATGAGATATATTTTTTTTTTTTTCTGTATTATAGTGACTTTCAACGCTTCTGGCTGGTTCGTCACTTTTACCTTCCATTTTGGAAGAATGTCGGGAGTGAGAATTGAACTCGTGATCTTGAGCGTGAGAAGTATGGATGTTACCTCCACGCCAGATTGGCTCCACATTGATGTGATATGTGATCGCAATGTGTTCCCGAACACGGACGCAAAATCTAGGCACCTGGAGAAACCGTCATAGCGAATACATGCAAGCTGTGATTTGTTTGGCTCGCTTGCATAAGTGTTTGGGAAACCATAGCGGACACACGCAAAGCGTGAGTACTTTCACTCGCATCAGTTTAACGATAAAAACGAAATGAATTTTATGAAAGGTTATATAGACTTTATTTCGTTTTCACCGTGAAATAGCGCCCTCAGTTTCTATTCTGCGTATGGAATGATCATGAAAAATCTCGTGTTATTCTCACGGAAACAAAAATTAATCATGTATCAAACATCTTCAGTTGCTTTTACAAGGCCACTCAAATTTCATCGGTTCATTTCAGGACCACAAGTTCGGAAGAGTTGAATTGTATGTTAACAGCAATTCCATACGTATACTCACACACTAACACACACTAACAAGAAAAAACTTTTAGCAATCTTTCAAAATATTCATTCATTCATGCATCAATAATTGATTCAGATCCAATTTCAAATAAATGATTACCGAGCCAACGGAAGTCCTACGTCTACCTTGCGGTTATATCACAGATGTAACCAACTTCTTATGTTATTCCAAATGTTTATAAGCAATTCTTTCAATTTGGTGTTTCATAAATCAGTTGTAGATAGTTCGAGAAGCAAAACCGCACATTAAACTCTTGATAGTTCCGCGTTTCTACTTACCCCGCTCTCCAGACAGGTTGAAACAATATTTATGAAAACTAAACATTTTCAAAATTGATATTTCCCGAAACATCCAGTGGAAATCCCTATTTTTTATCGGAAGTTATCTGTTTTACCTTGTATATGCTGTAAACAGATTTCAATTTAGCGATTTAGTGATTTTTTAGGATAACTTTCAAGTTGAACTTCGAAAAAAATCGTATCAACTTGCCCCGGTGTACCTTATCGTAATAACGATTTTACGTAACATCCAATAACCGAATATTTGCTTGGTGTGTTTTGTGTCGAAAATATTTGATCAGTACATGCTGATCAAATTTTATCTCCCAAAAAGGGTCAGATATTTGGCCAAGCAGTGCATGAGCACTTATAAGACGCGACGCGAGACAAGACATAACATTTATTGTACTTACTTAAGGTGAAGGTGGAAGCTAGCCATTGTAGTAGTATAGGTAAACCCACGTGTAAAAATGGTGTACTAGTGTTTGTGAGAGAAGAGCAAAGCACATATAAATAGATCAATTCACTTATCAGACTGTGTGGCGCTTCATTGACACGAGTCTTTGAATACATTTGAAAAAAAAATAACACTTTAATACTAAAGTAAAATGTATGAACGATATGTTCCGATGAACAATTGCAAATATAAATATATACAGAAGGTGCATTTGCATATGAAGTAAAATTCTGATTATACGCGAGCGTAACATGAGCCAATTTTTAACACATGCGAATTGGTATTAACAAGTTCTTCCGCATAGTAACTTTATGTTGATAATTCCTTAATATTTTCCTTCGTTGATCGTATTGTTTTCACATATTCACGTTGGAGAGCCTTAACCCTTCTCTTCGTTGGCCGAGGCATTTAGATTGAATGTAATACTTTTCCGTTTACTGTTTTTGAAAGCATAGGCAGCCGTGGCAGTGTTCCGAGCTCTGCAATACAATTTTCTTACCCAATGTTAATGTTGCTAAAACTAACATTATAGACCCATTAAACGTAAAAATAATAATTGTATTGATATCAACACAACTTTATTCTATTGATTTTCATGACATGAAACGCTATGACTCAGGAATAACATTTTATTGAGTGGTTTTTATAGCTGTTTCGATAATGTTGTCTGGCATCAGCGTCGAAAAAATTACGACCACCAATACAAACAAAACCATTGTCGAAGATTGAAAAATGAAAATTCATCTTTCAGAGCATTTGCCAGAGTTTTTCGAAGTTTTTCACTATACAGTGCGACAGCAGATGAAATTTTAATATCTTGTGAGTAATCGATTAGAGTTTGGTTGATATTACTTGATGGGAAATGTGCAAAAGCGATCATTTTCTTCACACTGTCTCGCAAAATTATTGATTTCTGGGCGAGGGGTGAGGGAGGGAGATGAAAGAAATGAGCGCCATAGTGGCAGCCATTTGTGGCTAGCTTCCACCTTCACCTTAATTATGAACAATAAGTGTTATGTATTGTCTCGAGTCGTGTCTTATAGGTGTCGTGAAGTTCTTACGTTGCACAGTATTTAAAAATAATAAGTGTATGAGCACCTTAAGGAAACAAAAAGTGTACGGCCACCTTAAGGTGAAGGTGGAAGCTAGCCACAAATGGCTGCTACAATGGCGCTCATTTCTTTCATCTCCCTCCCTCACCCCTCGCCCAGAAATCAATAATTTTGCGAAACAGTGTGAAGAAAATGATCGTTTTTGCACACTTCCCATCAAGTAATATCAACCAAACTTTAATCGATTACTCACAAGATATTAAATTTTCATCTGCTTTCGCACCGTATAGTGAAGAACGTCGGAAAACTCGAGCAAGTGCTCTGAAAGTTAAATTTTCGTTTTTCAATTTTCAGCAATGGCTTTGTTTGTATTGGTGGAAGCATCGTTATTTTTTCGACACTGATGCCAAACAACATCATCGAAAAAGCTATAAAAACCACTCAATAAAATGTTATTCCGGAGTCATAGCGTCCCATGTCATGAAAATCAATAGAATAAAATTGTGTTGATATCAATACAATTATTATTTTTACGTTTAATGGGTCTATAATGTAAGTTTTAGCAACATTAACATTGGGTAAGAAAATTGTATTGCAGAGCTCGGAACACTGCCACGGCTGCCTATGCTTTCAAAAACAGTAAACGGAAAAGTATTAAATTCAATCTAAATGCCTCGGCCAACGAAGAGAAGGGTTAAGGCTTTCCAACGTGAATATGTGAAAACAATACGATCAACGAAGGAAAATATTAAGGAATTATCAACATCGAGTTACTATGCGGAAGAACTTGTTAATACCAAAAGTGCCCCAATTCGCATGTGTTATAAATTTGCTCATGTTACGCTCGCGTATAATCAGAATCATATGCAAATGCACCTTCTATATATATTTATATTTGCAATTGTTCATCGGAACATATCGTTCATACATTTTACTTTAGTACTGAATTGTTATTTTTTTTAAAATGTATTCAAAGACTCGTGTCAATGAAGCGCCACACAGTCTGATAAGTGAATTGATCTATTTACGTGTGCTTTGCTCTTCTCTCACAAACACTATTACCCCATTTTTACACGAGGGTTTACCTATACTACTACAATGGCTAGCTTCCACCTTCACCTTAAGTAACTCGAGCCACTGAACAGTTTACATTAGTTTCTCCAATGCATACACTAGAAGCTACGAAAAAGAGAAACGACCGAGATAACGACAGCATCAACAAATAAGATTAACCGTCGCGGAAAGTTGTGGCAGAATAACTATTTGCTGACTAAAGAACTGTCAAGCCGGGGAATATTGTTCCGGGATGGTAATCAGTTTGTTTCATGTTCCATCGTAGGAGTGAGTTGCTTCTTCATTTGTTCGAGCAGTGATTGAGGAGGAATTCGACGGTCATTTCAGGTGAACTTTCGTGTTTTTTTTATGGATTTGCTTCAATGGATATAGCGAGAGATGTTACATGTTTATTTTCCCAGTAACAACAACTGAACGATATTAAAAAAATTATAATAATATTTTTCTGTTTCTGTTTGTACAACTGATATTTTTTTTGCACGTAGGTCTCTATGAAATTAGCATTCTCACAAAACGGACTAAATAGACAACAATACGAACAATAGCCATCATAATCATAGTTCAATACCTGTTGTGGTCGTTCGTGTATTTCGTAAGTATTGAACACTAATCAAATAAAAAGTTTGTAAACTATATTTCGTTTCTTCTCATTTCTTTGTATGAACAGGTCGAATAATCTCAAGTAATCGTAATTTGAAACATCATCAGGCAACCATTATGGGCATCGCGATTCCCGAAGTTACAACCCAATTTCAGGCAGAAGCATTACCGGACAACATTGATGCGGATAAATTTGAGCAAATACGCGACGGGTGGACCCCACTACACGTGGCGGCGAAGAATGGTCGTGTCAACGCCATGGCGCAGCTAATTGCTCAAAACTGTAAAGTCAATGCGCCCTCGGAATGCCAAGATACAGCTCTCCATGTGGCAGCTCAAAATGGCCACAAAGAGGCAGTTGTAGTACTGCTGGCGAATGGCGCTAGAATTAATTCCAGGAACGACCGAGATTGGACCCCTCTTCACTTCGCTGCTGAAAATGGCCACATTGAAGTGGTGAAGCAACTGATTGACTATAAAGCCAACTTGAATGCAGTTACTTTAGAGCGGTTGACTCCGCTTCATATGGCGGCTCGAAATGGTCACGTGGAAGTAGTCGAACATTTGGCGACATTACTTGGAGCAGTCGATAACATAGACGGTGACGGATGGACTCCGCTTCATTTTGCCACTGAATTTGGTCATATCGACACAGTTAAAATACTACTGAAAATGGTTGCCAAGGTAGATCCCGTTTCTAAGGCAGGACTATCGCCTCTTCATATAGCAGCCAAAAAGGGACATGCAGGAATAGTTGACAAACTTATTTCACACCATGCAACAGTTAATTTGCTTGATACTAAGGGACGAACTCCGTTATATTTTGCAGCGGAGAATAATAGGCTAAACATTGTGAAGAAGTTGACTGACAACAAAGCTAAAATAAATAATGCGACGAAAGATGGATTGACATCGATTCACGTCGCTGCAGAATACGGTCACTTGGAAATCGTGGAGTTTCTTATCTCGAGACAAGCGAACATGAACTGCAAAACATTACTCGGATGGACTCCACTCCATTTCGCGGCCAAATCTGGAGATCTCGATATTGTTAAAGAACTTGTTGCCAACAATGCGGATGTTAATTCACTCACACATAAAAATCAAACCGCTTGTCATATCGCTGCCGAGTATGGAAATGTGAACGTTTTGAAGTATTTGATTTCGAAAAGTGTGCCAATAAATATGGAAGATGGTAAAAAATTTACATTATTGCATTATGCAGCCATAAATGGGCACAATAATATTGTCGAGTGCCTCATACAAAATAATGCCAATGTTAACTGTCAAAATATTGATGGCTGGACTCCACTTCATTTCGCAATGCAAAATAACCACTCGAAAGTTGTCGAGTTTCTAATTGCAAGCAAAGCTGAGATTAACGCAATTTCGAATAAAATGGTGACTCCACTTCACATCGCAGCGGGAAATGGAAGCGTGGAAATGATAAAAATTCTAGTGACAAATGGGGCCCGGGTCAATTGTAAAACTAATCTTCTATGGACACCGGCACACTACGCAGCAACATGTGGACATTTAGACGGGCTCAAAGAATTGATTGCTAACGGAGTCGATCTGAAATTATGTACCACAAAAGGGCAGACACCATTGCACAAGGCGATCGCCAACTGTCGTACAGAAATTGTGCAATATTTAATTACATTTCCAGATCTTATAGATCGTGAAGATATCAAAGGTTGGACTCCGCTTCATTTGGCGGCGAGATATGGTAATAAGGTAATATTAGAAGAATTGATTGTCGGTGGGGCAAAGAGAAATTCGATTAGAAAAACAGGAATGACACTTCTCCATCTTGCCGCAGAAAATGGTCAATCCGAATCAGTCAAATATTTGATGGAGGAATGCGTAATGGGGTATTTCAGAAATGGTGAGGGATGGACGCCGATGCACTTGGCTGTAAAGAACGGTCATGTGAACGTTGTTCGACAATTAATCGACAATAGAATAAAGTTGGAAGAGAGAACAAGCGACGGAGACACTCCTCTGCACATTGCAGCCAAATTCGGAAAAGTGGAAATAGTTGAACTAATCGCGCGTTTTGCGCACGTCGATAGCACAAACTATTACAACGAATCTCCATTGCTCATCGCAGTCAAACATAACCATTTATACACCGCTATGGAACTAGCAGCAAGGTCTGTAGACATGAATGCTGGTTTAGAACAGGGTCAAACTCTTTTGCATTTTGCTGCGCAAAACGGATCTACAGACATTGTAAAATGGTTGATTTCTGCAGGTGAAAATCATTGTTTAAGTTATGAAAGTTGGACCCCACTGGAGTATGCAATCTACTACAACCACATAGATACCGTGAAGGAACTGCTCGCCGTCGGTTCAAACTTGGATTTTAAAGATCTTGCACATTTTGCTAAAAGCAATCGAAAAAATGAAATAGCTGATTATATAAGCAAAGTATCAGTGACACTCAAAAAATAAAAACTCATGTTTGTGCTGGTAATTCGAACATATCGGTAATAAAGAAAACTTTAAAAAATCCAAACTAACCGTTAATGAGAAATGCATCATTAGAATAGATCACAGCCAACACTTTGTGAATATACATCAAATATTTTCGGAAGGCTTGTAGCTCTTCAGCAGTTAAGATACGTTTCGGAAATCCGATGCAGACACATAATAAACATATCGATATGGCTAGATTAAAAAAAAGCTACATTGAGTTTTGGAAAGAGAAACTTTTATCAGCGGAGGAACAGAGTGAGAAGTCGGAAATTTTAAGTAGTTTTTGACATGCTGTATCTTCGTGAAATAAAATTTGCAGAAGAATTTTGCAATAGTTTCGCTACATAATTTGATTAACGAGGTTCCCAATCTATACTCCTGGTCGTTTAACGATTAATCGATAATCGAAAAAACGAAAAATGTAGACATCGCTAGCTGTGCGCCGCAAAGTTCCGGATTCTGATGTCAGATGCATGGAAGAGAGACGAAATGGCTGGAAGAGATTGCCCGACTAATTCCCAATAACGGAATTCCACGCTATCGATTAAAAAGTCGGAATCTACTATTCTAAGTCGAGTCAGACTTTTGAAGACTTTTGTGTAACTTACAGACAGAAAAAGATGAGAATTTGAAATTTTCATTGATTTGTTTTTTTTTTACTTGACAAAATGATATTTTTTAAGCGTTTTTGTTTTGATTTAATTAATTATTTAATAATGAAGGAAACCTTCAATGGGAAAAAGTCACAGGAGGATTGTGTCCGAGACATGACCGCATAGTTGACGTAGGATTCCGTTGGGCTATCTGTTGATTTTGAATATATTTTTTTAATATCTGTATTATAGTGACTTTCATTTCATTTGGCTGGTTCGTCACTTTTACTTCCATTTTTGGGAGAATGTCGGGAGTGAGAATTGAACTCGTGACCTTTAGCGTGAGAGGCATGGATGATACCACTACGCCAGATCGCCTCCACGATTTTGGATATGTTTGAAGGATTATATCGTTAAACTATTATCAAAGAGATTTGGTGACCTTGAAAAGGGCCGTTTTGTTTGGTTGTTGGGAATTGTTTGTTCCTCCACCAGTGTTTACCGAGTGATGATGACAGAAGGATTGTTAAGCAGTCGTTGGATGGTGCGTATGAGATAAAAGATACCGAAGTGGAAAGAGATATGATGAAAACCACCATCTGTGATCCTAGACGAGATGCCTCCTGGGTTATGTATGGATTAAATAAACAACAAAAAACTCACCAATATAATATAAGATAATTACCAATACCGAACACAATTATCAATTTTTCTCATCAGTAAAACATGTTACTTTAATATAGAGAAAACATATTTGAAATGGAAAAAGTAAATTTCTTTTATAATTTTTACTTTCTGTGTGTTTACTCAACCCAATGCGGATTTTAATTGGACTAGCAACAACTAATACAGGTCGGACTCGATTATCCAGAGTATTGATTTTTTTTCACTCCGGATAAGCGAATCTTCCGGATAATCGAGTCAACCCATTTTTTTCTTTATTTGTTTTTTGTATGTATTTTTAGTTTTTTTTTAAATAAAAGAGGAATTTGATTTTTGATTCATCCCCTCAAAGTCAGAATACACCTTTCTCACATGAAAAAAAAAACTATCCAGATTCTCTCAGGAGGTGATAGACGATCATATTTGATGAACACAATCCTCCTACGCATATGTTCGAATTTAAACAATGACAGAGTTACAGAACGTTTTTTTGACGTAGGACTACGTCTTTCATTTCTATACTGGGGTGTAAAATCAAAGTTTCGAAAACGAAAGCGTTACGCCGGAGACCGAGATTTTGAGCGTTAATAGCTCCTAAACAACTGAACGAAATGGTATGATAAACACTTCATTCGAAAGATAAAATGTCTACGCGTTCTATACTTGTTACTTTTTGATCCAAAAACTTGTTTCAATAGTCTTAAAATTGCTTTCAAAACAGGCTATTGAAATCACCAATCGGTATATAAGCGAGCGCCGCTCGGAAATCCACTCAGTTCTAATTGAACAGCGATTGGAGCATGTTGTCGCTGTTGTGGTGAAGCTCTTCATTTATCATGAAAGTGCGGATGAACGGTGTCACCAAGAGCCTGTTTGTGCACCTTAGGCCAGAAGGGAATCCATCAGGAGGAGAGTGATGCCACAAACGGTTCCCCGGGAAGACATCGCTACACACACACAAACACGCGCGGAATTCTTTCCGTTTGGATGCCATTCAGCATCGAGAAAGTTCCGGAAAGATCTAATCATTTCTGGAAATAATCTGCCAGTTCCTCTGGAAATTTAAAATTACATTCATGTGAAAGAGTTTATTTTAATGTTTTCTATCCATGTAACACTGTGACCAAATATGTTTCAATCAAGTGCTATTAACAGGTGGTTATCGAATTAGTATTAACCACTGGTGGGCTTCCAGTATCGAGGAAAATGTGGAAATATCTAATCGTTACTGAAAATAATCTGCCAGTTCCTTTGGGAATTTTCAAAATATATTCATGTGAAAGAGTTTAATTGAATGTTTTCTATCCATGTAACACTGTGACCAAATACATTTGGTTTTGTGGTTTTTCAATCAATCGCAATCAACAGGATAGCTTCTGAAGATTATTCTTCCCCATCAGTAGGATATTTCCGTATCCAATATTGGATACATAAACCGCTCTCGTTTTCGAAGTTCTCCAAATATTCATTCATTCAGAATGAATTCAGATTCAACATCATACAAATGATCTCTAAATCAACGATAGTCCTACGTCACCCTTGCGGTTATACCATAGATATAACCCACTTCCTGTTTTTTGTTTCGGACTCTGTTGCTTCATACTGGCTCTACATTAAAATGTACGCTACGGAAGACGATTTTGATGCTTTCATTTGAAAGAGAAAATTTAGTACAGGATATAGTAGTGGAACAACTAAATTAGTGAATTTTAATAACATTTTGGAAGTAAAACACTTAAAAGTTAATAATTTTTAATGTGTTATTATTAATTTTATCCTAAAAATTTATGTTAAACTAGTTTGTTTCTATCAATTAAAATGAAGTTCTTTTACCGCTCCACAATTTGTTCTTTGACGCACAACTTCTATCTATCTTAATTTGGCTGCAATATCGATATAAACAAATCTTCAAAAATCACGATTTTTACCCCACTGTACATGTAATTGACTCTTAAACTTCACCTTAACGTTGAAATGTTACATTTCTTCATGAAATAAATCATATTAGAAATATAAAAAAAAAATAATTTCCAAACTGAATATAATCGAGTCCAAAATTGTATTAGGCTGTCAAAAAAGTCCTGCGGTATTTTTTTTAAATTTTCATTTGTTCATAAAATCAGTTACAATCATCTGTTTTAAGTCAAATATGCGCCGTTTTGTTCGATGACTTGTTCCCAACGAGATGCCTTCATAAACTTCATAATACCCCTGTTATAGAAGCTCGCTTCCTTATTGGCAAAACACTCGGATAGCCAATTTTCACAGGCCTCTTTTGTGGCTAACTTCTGACTACCTAGCTCGTTCGCCATGAACAAAAACAGGTGGTAGTCACTTAGTGCAAGGTCCGGACTATACGGCGGATGCAAAAGAACCTCCCATCCGAGCTCCCGGAGCTTCTGGCGCGTCACCAAAGAAGTGTGTGGCCTGGCGTTGTCCTGATGGAAGACAATGCGGCCTCTGTTTATTAAAGATGGTCTCCTCTTCATGAGTGCTACCTTCAAGCGGTCCAGTTGTTGGCAGTACAGGTCCGAATTGAGCGTTTGGCCATAGGAAAGCAGCTCATAATAGATTATTCCTTGACAATCCCACCAAACACACAGCAGAACCTTCCTGGCCGTTAATGAGGGCTTGGCCACCGTCTGAGCCGCTTCGACCACGACCGTTTGCGCTTCACGTTGTCGTAAGTGATCCACTTTTCATCGCCAGTCACCATCCGCTTCAGAAACGGGTCGATTTTGTTGCGATTCAGCAGCGATTCACATGCGTCGATACGGTCAAAGATGTTTTTTTGCGTCAACGTGTGTGGCACCCATACATCGAGCTTCTTTGTGAATCCAAGCTTCTTCAAATGGTTAATAACGGTTTGATGACTTATCCTCAGCTCTTGGCCGATACTACGGCTGCTACTATGCCGATCTTTCTCGGCTAATTCAGCGGTTCTGTCGCAGTTTTCGACGACAGGCCTTCCGGAGCGTGGCGCATCTTCGACGACCTCTACACCAGAACGAATACAACTAGAACTACGCGCTTATATCGACACCTCGCGGAAATACCGCAGGACTTTTTTGACAGCCTAATATATATATATATATAAATATATATATATATATATATATATATATATATATATATATATATATATATATATATTTTTTTTTTTTTTTTTCTTTTGGCACAAGGGCCATAAAAAGACTGTGTTCACTTCGAGTGTATATAAAAAACTATTTATTCAAAGTCCATCTACGCGCTGTATATACAGAGTACGGTCAATGTTATTTGACCGTTGGCACCGATCGAGTGCGTCAGATGATGATGACTCGTTCGCACGGTCGATGATTGTTTGATGTACACGGTCGATGACGGTCGTTTGATCGGTCGATGATGCTACAGTACTCCCCTCCTAGACTAGGCATCCATCTAGCGGTAGCGAAGGGGGATGACAACTCGTCGCCCGGAACGAGTGACCCTAGTCGGTGGAATTGTAGCCGAGGCTGTTGGCGCGGGACTAGAGCTACTTTGCGACGGTTGCTGTTCGTCCATCGTGTAAGCAGGTTTCAATCGGCCGATGGAAACATTCGTCGTCCGTCCCTTGACGTCCACCTTGAAATGCTTGCTATTCCGACTCAGCACCTTGAACGGACCATCGTACGGGGGAAACAACGACGGACGCACAGAATCGTTGCGAATGAACACGTGTTTGCAGGTCTGCAGATCTTGATGCACAAAAACAGGTCGGTTCCCATGCCATGCCGTGTCCTTGGGACGCAGATCACGCATAGCTTCTCGTAGCTTTACGACGAAATCTGCTTCGGTCCGACTTAAGGCGTTGTCGATGAAGAACTCGGATGGTATGCGGAGGGTGGTTCCGTACACCATCTCAGCTGGCGATGCTCCGATGTCTTCTTTATGGGTAGTTCGCAAACCAAGCAAGATCACCGGCAGGTGTTCAGTCCATCGGTTCGGATTGTGGCAAAGAATGGCCGCTTTTAACGTTCTATGCCATCGTTCAATGATGCCATTCGATTGGGGGTGATACGCCGTTGTCCGCAGATGGCTGATTCCGAGCAGGCGAACCAACTCAGAAAATAAGAACGATTCAAACTGGCGTCCTTGGTCTGTCGTGATGTTATGCGGCACACCGAAGCGAGCGATCCATCCAGTGACAAGAGCTTGAGTGATCGTCGGTGCAGTCATGTCAGGAACTGGAAGTGCTTCTGGCCATCGCGAATACCTGTCGATGATGGTGAGACAGTACCGTTGACCATTGCTTGGTGGAAACGGACCAACAATGTCGATGTTGATGTGCGAGAACCGACAATCCGGTGTCGAGTAGCAGGTAACGGGTGACTGTGTGTGGCGCGTCACCTTTGACCGTTGACACTGCAAGCAGCTCCTGGCGAAGGCGATGCTGTCCTTCCGGATGCCGGGCCAGACGAATCGCTGCGTCATCAGTCTAGCCGTAGCACGTGTGCCAGGATGGGAAAGGTTGTGTGTCGCTTGCAGAGCAGCGTCACGAAAGCCTTTCGTAACGAACGGTCGAATGCGATCGGCAGAGCAATCGCAAAACAATTGTTTTGAATTGCCTGGAACGGTAAAAAGTTTAAGCAAGTTTAAAAAGTTTAACAAGAATAAGACATCTATTGAGTGTTTTGGTCGAAAAATTATTCAAGATTACCTTAGCATGGGTTCCCTCTCATTGCTCGATTCCGGGGAATGAGAAAGCGGACTCGCTAGCTAAGGTGGGCGCTTCAGAAGGCACACTTTGAAAGGCAAATTGCCTATAATGAATTTTTTCACATTCCTCGTCAGGACACACTCGTTAGTTGGCAGCGCATGTGGAGTGAAGATGAGTTCGGTCGTTGGTTACACACGATTATCCCTAAGGTCTCGACGAGTGCATGGTTCAAGGGATTGAATGTAGGTCGTGATTTCATTCGCGTGATATCTCGGCTTATGTCCAATCACTACAACCTAAACGCGCATCTCTATCGCATTGGGCTCGCAGCAAACAATCTTTGTGGTTGTGGCGATGGCTACCACGACATCGAGCATGTTGTCTGGTCGTGTATCCGGTTCCATGCTGCTCGCTCTCAGCTCTCTAGAGCACTGAGAGCAAAAGGCAGACAATCGGATATCCCCGTCCGGGATATCTTAGGTAGCCGGGATCCTGATCTTCTGCTTCATCTATACCTGTTCCTCAGAAACGCCGATGTCAACGTTTAATGATGTTTCCTTCGTTGTGTCCCCGTTTCATATCCCTCCTATCCAATCGATAAACTTTTACTTAGTCGCGGCAATACATACACACACTCTTTACAGATGCACGGGCCAAAGGTTGTGCAGTCCACTGATCATTCAACAAGAGCCAAAGGTTGTACCGCTCATGACAACTCTACACGAGCTGATGATTGCGCCGGCTAGTGACCATTCTATCCTGGATTCCTCGAGTCGAGAAAGACGCACCACGCTAGATATGGGGTACAGACTAGGGGGGCGTTGCTGATTAATGGTCAGCTGCATCCCAATAGGAAGTAGCCCGTGTCGGGCACACGCATAGAGCATCGAAGACTGCAACATACCAATTATGAGAACACTTGTAATACTAACCTCGAGCCAACCGCGAGTAATCGGTTACATATTACTAACATAGTTGTAAGACAAAAATTGTCAAAATATTGGACTCCCGGCCCCGTCAGGCTAACGCCACATGTGCCTTAATAAAAAATATATTTTGGGAAAAAAAAAAAAGATGTTTTCGATTTACCTTCCAGCATATCCCGGATCTCCTCGTCGGTTTGCTGGTCGTCAGCGAGGGCGTTGAAGTCAATCGAGGGGTAGACTTGGATTGTGCCGATGCGTGAAAAAAGATCCGCCACGATGTTCTCCTTGCCGACGACGTGGCGGATGTCCATTGTGATTTGCCCGATAAAGTCCAATTGGCGAGCCTGGCGGTTGGTGGCTTTGTCGAGCTTCTGACGGAAGGCGTAGATGATCGGCTTATGGTCGGTGTAGATGTGGCAGCTCCGTCCTTCCAGCATGTAACGGAAGTGTCGCACCGCAAGGTAAATCGCCGTCAGCTCACGATCGTACGTGCTGTATCGAAGTTGCGCCTTGTCGAACTTCTTGGAGAAAAATCCCAGCGGTTACACCTTGTTGTCGACGATCTGGTGAATGACTGCTCCGGCTTCAATGTCGGATGTATCAACCCAGAGAGAAAGCTCGGCTGATTTGGCAGGATGAGCAAGCAATGCTGCTTGGGCGAATTGCTGCTTGCATCGTTCAAAAGCAGCAGTAGTTTCATCGGTCCAAACTAACGGCGTCCGATCGTTTCGTTTATTACCAGGGGTCATCGATAAAAGCGGAATTTGGGCTTCGATCGCGTTCGGAATGAACCTCCGGTAGAAGTTGATTAACGCCAAGAAGCTCTCCAACTCCTTCACGGTCATGGGTGGCTTGAAGTTTTGGACGACCTCAACTCGTTCGGGCAATGGCCGAATCCCCTCGGCGGAGACGGAATGTCCAAGGAAGGTGATTTCAGACCGGTGAACAAATCGTCGATATAGGGAAAAATAAAGTCCAGCCCCCGAACAATTTCGTGGATGAGCCGTTGGAATGTCTGGGCAGCGTTCCGCAATCCGAATGTCATGTAGGAGAATTCGAAAAGTCCAAACGGCGTCGTGATTGCCGTCTTCGGTATGTCGTCCGGGTGGATCGGGACCTGATGGAATGCCTTCTGCAGATCAACTTTAGTAAAAATAGTTTTACCTTGCAGAATCGTCGTAAAGTCCTGAAGGTACGGAAGCGGGTAACCAAGAACCATCAGCTTTCTTCACCATATGCAGCGGACTGGCCCAGTTGTTGCTGGACGGCCTGCAGATCCCGAGCTTCATGAGATGTTCGAACTCGGCACGGGCGGCTTCAAGCTTGTCCGGTGGCAGACGTCGTGACCTGGCGTAGACGGGCTGTCCGGTGGTCACGATGCGATGAACTATCGATGATTGGCTTTCCGTGCCTGATGGAGCGCGTCGTGTGATGCTTTGGTAGTCGGCCAACATTTCAGCGTACGGTGATACTGAACTGAATGTTTTAATGGAGTACTCATTCGTTTGCGCAAGCACTCCGGTCGATTCGAGAGTTGTGGTGTTGTCGATCAGGCGGTTGCGTTTGAGATCGATCAACAAATCGAAATTGCAAATGAAATCTGCACCGATAATTCCAGACGTGACGTCAGCGATCAGGAATGTCCACAAGAACTCACGAGGAAGTCCAAGATTCACCTTCAGAAGAGCTTCACCGTAGACCGTGATTGCTTTCCCGTTGGCGGCGAACAACTTCAACGTGGTTGGCTTCATACGGCTTGAACTAGAACCTTTGGAATGACCGACACATCGGCCCCGGTGTCGATCAGAAACTGCATGCTGGTGGTCGTGTCCGTGATTTTCAGGCGAAAAATTTTGTTTACGTCGTCAGAAAGTTCGCCTACCTCCAACCCTACTTTTACAAATACAACAAAAACCCCCCTACTTTTATGTATTTGCAATGCCGATTTCACCCAGGCAGCCTAGTTTTGATGTCTCTGTTAGGGACACACATTTCGGTGGGAGCAAAAGTTCCCCTACTTTCATGTATTTGCAATTCGGATTTCCTCCAGGCAGCTTGGTTTCGGTGTCTCTGTTAGGGAATACATTTCGGTGGGAGCAAAAACTCCTCCTACTTTCTTCTATTTGCAATGCCCATTTCCCCTAGACAGCTTGGTTTTGATGTCTCTGTTAGTAACCCGTCGCATGTGTCGTCAATTTGACCATTCAGAAGTGGGTATTTCCGTTAGGATAGGGGTTGAGATTTTTCAATTGTTCGATAGTTACTTTCATGACATACATTATTTTTTTCAAAATAAAAAATTGTTATGAAGTACCGAAATCGATTGACGCCAAAATTTCATCAACCCATCATGAGCAATTTGCGTTTGAAATTGGACAATTTTCACGATGTACTCGATTTTCGATTTTCAATTTGTACCCCAGTATGTTCCCGAAAGACGTAATCCTACGTCAAAAATCGCTTATTATTTGACCACAAAGATTATTATTATATGATAGACATGCCCTATATATTGACCAACTTACCACGGGTTAGTTTGTCATTTTATTCTGAAATTTAATAACGTTAAATAAAAGAAAAAATGTCAAATAAATGATTCTCTGGTTATTTTTCATTGAAAAGGTAAAAGGTAAGCTTCGTTGTGGTACATAACATTCTAACGCAAAACTTCGTACTATAGTCAACTCTCCCTTACTCGATGTTCTGTAACTCGATATTTTCCCTAACTCGATGAATTTCATGGCACCTTTGATTTGACAAGCATTCTTCTCTCCATAACTCGATACCTCCCTAACTCGATGCCTCCCTTATTCGATGGGTTTTGATTCATTTTTCCATGGATTGTCACCTCCCTAACTCGATTGATTTCGCGTAGGGGAACTCGGGGCAAGAGTGCCACCTTAAGCTAATACGCGTTTTTGAATGCTCGTTTGTTATATTTTTTTCCATTTTTTTGCTGGTTTGTTCATTCATACTCCTATTTAGGTGTAGCTATGCATCAAATTGTTCAAAAGTTATGTTTACTATGAAAATGTTTCATTTACAAAAATGATGTTTTTGGCTTGTATTTTTCCAGTACGGGGCAAGAGTGCCCATCTTTTAAAAATCTAATTTTTGATGAAAAAAACACTGTGAAATTCACGGTAGTTCCAAAGAACGCAAACTCTAGTTCTGGAGGCGTTCACGAAAACCGGCAAGCCAATCTCCTCCGGCCATATTGGATGTTTTGTCGAAAGAGTGATCTAAATTATTTCACTCTGCGATTTTATACCCTTGGTTCGGGATGTCGTGTGTTGTCAGCCCATAAAATAACTTCTGCATATCAAGGATGTGACTCACGAGTTGCTTCTCCTGTTGTTTAGAAAACACAATTTAAAAACGGCCTAACTTCTGCACATATTTGGTCAATGTTCTTCTGGGCAAACTATATTCATCCGCAGCTCGCCTCCATGATTTACAGAATGTACGGCAACAACAATAGTTTCCATCTGCCACTGGTTTCGGAACAAAATCCGTTCATATTTGCAAAACCATGACCACAACAAACACAACCACGATTACACTATTTGCGTTTGACAGATCGAACTCGAGGTTACGACTATGGCATTTTTACCCCGGTAATAATGGCTCCTTTTGCCCCGGAAGTTGAGAGATAACAAATTTATTTTTCATTGAAATAAATGCGTACGGTTTAAATTAGTTCATTCAGTAAGTTGAAGAAAAATTATTATTCTATTTGTATTTATGGGTGGAGTCATGCAAACATATAGAAACTAAGAATATTTTGTGAATTTGCGCCTGTGCGTTCTTATGTAATTGTAAAGTTGTAAGAAGCTCAGTTAGTATTTATCTGTTTTTCAATAAAAAATATTTAAGGTTCTGGTTGAAACAATCAAGTTTAGTATGAATTTTGGGGATAAAATTAATAATTACACATTAAAAAAAATGTCCACTTCCAAAATGTTATTTAAATCCACTAATTTAGATGTTCCACTACTATATCCTGTACTAAATTTTCTCATCCTTCAATTGGCGATCTAATGCAAAACGTAAACGATCGGTGAGGCATCTGGATTTTGTTTTTGAACTAAGAAAATGATGATAAGGTAACTAAAACTCAAAAACAAATCACGTATATTTTACGTCCGGATTTTCCAAGGTAGTTCTTACATGCAGGAACCATGCATTTTTCTACTTGTTTTTGATTGTGCTCTCCAATTTCCTTCTTTGATTCAACCATTGTCAATATTTATCAATTAACCTTCCATAAGCTCACATGGCAAAATTTAAAACCATCAACACTTTCACCGCAGCGCCACCTAGGTGTAGATTTGTACGTTAGATCGCCAATTGAAAGCAACAGAATCGACTCACGTAGCGTACTTTTCAATGTAGAGCAAGTTTGAGGCAACAGAGTACGAAACAAAAAAAAATTCTATAACTCTGTCATCGTTGAAATTCGAACATATGCGTATTTTTTTTCGTGAAATGTAACCGTCTATCACCTCCCGATAGATTCTAGAAAAAAAAAATAATTTTTATGTGAGAAAGGTGTTTTCTGACTTTAAGAGGATGAATCAAAAATTCAAATCCATACCATAATTGGGACACTCATCCTAATATATGATTATTTATGACATAAAAAAATATGAAAAAATGTTCTGTATCTCGATACCTCCCTAACTCGGTGTTTCTTGGATATCGAGTTAGGGAGAGTTGACTGTACAAAGTTTTAACCGAATTCATTCAAAAATGGCCAACTAGCCCCGCCCTACCCTACTATTCAGAAAATGGTGGAAAAAAAGTTTGAAAATTCATCCGAATAGCTGACGAATAGTTTTTATGTGTTGAGTAATTTTTTCGAGCAATTGAGAAAAACATTCGATTTTAATGATCCGACGCAATGTTAAATCCCAAAAACTTCTCCCTATAAACTATCTCCGCTGTCCGGTCTACTGAACAATGGAAAAACAAAAGGTATCTTATTTATAGATACCATAAACGTGTAACATGTACATTATTAAATCCGGTAATGAATACAGCTAAAATGCTAATGAGACTAAATAAATAAACAAATGGGGTAAAAAAAATCCAAAACGCAAAAGATTTACATACGATCTTTTGCTTTATGGATTGTCTTAGTGAAACCCGAATAACCAGAATCCGTGAATGCTCAGAAAGATGGGAAAACTAGTGGCTAGCGATGGCTAATACAGGGTTTTCAATTTCGGGCTCCGAAAGTATACAGCCCTGCGCTGACAACCGTTTGACATAGCTGTCAACCAAAGCGTCATATCGTTAGTTGAATGTCTGCCATTTTACAATATGGAACGTTTTAGCATCGCACAACGTGTTATTTTTGTTAAATTATACTATAAAAATGATGAAAAACCGGCAAATGTTTTTCGAGCATTACGGACGGATTTTGGACGTCATGGACGGCCTACAGAGCACACATTCGCTAATGTAGTGCGTAAATTCGAACAAACTGGATCCGTAGCGGATATTGTGAAACCTGTGCATCGTCGTAATGTGCGTTCGGCCGAAAATATTGCTGCTGTTGCTGCCAGTGTGGAGGATGACCCGAATGCTTCGATTCCACGGCGTGCTCAGCAATTGGGCTTGTCAAACACATCATTGTGGCGAATTTTGCATTCGGACTTGCACTTACATCCATATAATGTCCAATTGGTACAAAAATTAGAGCGTGGTGACCATGGAATGCGTCGGGCATACGTCGATTGGGTGAACGAACAACAGCAGCAAAATGCTGAATTTTCGCATCAAATTTTCTTCAGCGATGAGGCACATTTCGAGCTCGGTGGCTATGTGAACACCCAAAATTTCCATATATGGAAAAGCCACACGTGATTGTTGAGAGGCCATTGCATCCGCCAAAAGTCACTGTTTGGTGCGCATTATGGTCTGGTGGAGTCATCGGGCCGTATTTCTTTGAAAAAGAGGACGGCGAGACGGTAACTGTGAATGGTGAGCGCTATGGCCGCATGTTAACCGATTTTTTTTGCCACAAATTGAAGATATGGATACGGATGACATGTGGTTTCAGCAGGACGGCGCCACGTGCCACACAACACGACCGAACATGGCCATATTGCGAACGAAATTTGAGGGACGCATAATTTCGCGTTTTGGTCTTGCCAATTGACCGTCCAGATCATGCGATTTGAACCCGCTAGACTTTTTTTTTTGTGGGGTTATGCGAAAGACCGTGTCTATGCCAACTCTCCGCAAACTCTTGAACATTTGAAAGACAACATTCGTGAAGTTATGACCGAGATACCGCCCCATATGTGCCGAAAAGTCATCGAAAATTACCTGTTCCGGATCAAGGTGTGCGAGGAAGCCCTAGGTGGACATTTGAATGATGTTGTATTTCACACATAATGGCATAAACCAAACTTTAATTTGAAATAAAAGTTTCATCGAAATTCGAATTCTAAGTGTGTTTTATTTCAATTTACTTTCGGCATTTAAAGCTGGAAAACCCTGTACTTTGAATAATGTACTAATTCATTTTATCATTCAGATAAATGTGGTTTTCATGGGAAAAATTGTCAAAGTGCGCGGCGCATTTCAAGTCGAAGGTGAATAAAGTATGTTGTTTTGAAGAAAAACTGAAGGTGAAAATTTGTTTCGCTGTAGTTGCATTGGCTCTCCCGTAACCACACAACCGATACGTTTCGGATTTTCTGTTACCGTTCTGCAGAAAGTGCTGCACAGTATAACCTTTGGATTTTTTTCGGAATGGCGTTTTCGGTAGCCTTGGAGATCCACTTTTGTTAGAGATACTGAAAAAATAAAGGGTGAGCGTTTTAACGTTTGTTTTCATATTCACAGAAAAAAAGACAGGAAAGTAGAAAAAATGAAAAAATTATTATTGGGCAATCCTTGCTATATATATTTTAGAGATTATGTCATGTTAATGTTGGTGTTTTAAATGAACCATTGTGAAGTCCAATTTTCATTACGTTTTTAGTGCTTAAATCGATGCTAGTTTATCGGCACAAACAAGAGATTAAAATTACCCACAAAAAATAATCCAACGGCGTCGAATCGCAGGATCTAGGCGGTTAAAACCCGCATGTCTTCAAATGGCTGCATCTAGAAGGAGATTGATAATGAGGTTTTTTGTTTTGAATCACATCAGAATTCATAATTTGTGGCTAAAACAGGAAGTTGGTTATATCTGTGGTATAACCGTAAGATTGACGTAGGACTATCGTTGATTTAGTGATTGTTTGAAGTTGAATCTGAATCCATTCTGATGAATGAATAAATGAATATTTGGGAGATTTCGAAAACGAGAGCGTTACGTTGGAGGCACAAGGCTTTATGCATCCATTATTGGACAAGGCTTTATGCATCCATTATGCATCCAATATTCTACTGATGAGGAAGAATAATCTTCAGAAGCTTTCCTGTTAATTGCACTTGATTGAAAAATCACAAAACGAGACACAATTTTCGTTCAAGATTTTTCAACCACTTCCAAATAACATGTTTCCCCGTTACATGGAATAAATGCTTTATACAGAAAATATGATAGAATAAAAACAGCCCTAAATCGGACAATTTCTTTCTCAACTTCTGCTCTTATCAACACATTCGCCGATACTTTTTTTTTGTATAAATAGCAGAAAATATAGGAGTGCGTTTCATCACATTAAAATCAATTTCCAGTTCCGAACAAAGATCATTTCGCTACATCAAATGGACTAACAGCACTTGTCACTATGTAATTGTAGAACATATGGAAATTTAATTTTCCGTATTTTCCCTTTTTCCTTCAGAGTTTTCCTAAAATTTTCAATTGTCATGTTTGGTCGGAATATTTTTGGTTGAAATATATGTAATATTTTTATGGGACCCCCTCTCCATTCCAGAGGAGGGAGGGGTGTCATACCATTATAGAATCATTTCTCATACCCAAAAACCCTCACATCCCAAATTGTGCTTGATTAGTTCTCGAGTTATGCAGAGGTTTGTGTTTCGTTTGTATGACAGCCCCCCTTAGAGAGGAGGGAGGAGGGTATTCACCATAGAGACGTTTCGTGCCCCGTAAAAGCTTCACATGCTAAATGTGGTTCTATTTGCTTGATCAATTCTCGAGTTATGCCGAAATTTGTGTTCCATCTTCCCTTAGAGAAGAGAGAGGAGTATCTAACCACCGTGAATCATTTATTGCACCCTAAAACCTCCACATTCAAAATTTAGTTTCATTTGCTTCATTAATTCTCGAGAAATGCAGAAATTTGTGTTTCATTTGTATGGCAGCCCACCCTTATATATATAGACATAGATAGATACATGGATAGATATATGGATATAAGATATGGAAATGCCGTTATTTCACATGAAAATCCATTTCTACTTACGATCAAAGATCAATTTCGATAGCAAAAAACATCAAATGGACTAACAACGCTTATTTTGATGTAATTTTCGAACATGTGGGAATTTAATTCTTCGATTTTTCCGACCTTCCGTCAGAGTTTTCCGGAAATTTTCCGATTTTTCTCTCCACTATATTGATCTACGGGAAGGGACGAATACAAGAAAAAACAGGAGTCTAAAATCGGACCATCCCTTCTTCGGGTTTTCCGCTTACCAACAGATTTTGCCTTACATTTTTATTTATATCGATGAACTTTTTTTTTTTTTTAATTAAAGAATACATATTTTAGATATTGTAAATTAAAATTTATTTATGTACATTTATGTACAAAAGAGTACTAATTTTTTTCTCTGTGTTTTTTTTTTTTCACATTTGAACATCAAAACTCTATAACTCTTTCTAAGACATTATTTTGGTATGACTCAAAGTTCTTGAGACATTAATTATCAAAGATTCCTCTTACTAAAATCGAAACGCCATTTTCAAAAGTTACACTTGAATCAAAAAATCCCAATTTCGGTGGAAAATTCATATCTCATCCAACCCAAATGGAATACAAACTTTCATTCGAATCAAAAATACATGTTTTAAAAATCTGCATTATTGGGATGATTTCGTTTGGAATTGCTCCATATTCGAGATCTACTTAGACTTTTGGATTTTTTTTCGGTAACCGTACATAAATCTTTTAGATATTTTACATAATTCGGTAATATTTAACACACAACTAATCGTTTCGGAAAGAAATCACCGTTTCGGACAACAGATGCCTCGTTTATAACAGTCTGACTATATCTCACTTCTCCGCATACGTCAAGAGATTCTTTTCTGAATCTAATCTGAACAAGAATAAGCTCCGAAATCAGCTTGCCAACGACACGATAAAGGCAATTTTAAGATCAAATAATTTGATTGAACATCGTGGTGGCAGAACGGAAATTTTATTCAGTGACAATTGAGGGGCTTAGAATGCAAGGGGTGTAAGTGACTTGATCGATTTCTCTTCATCAACTTTTTCTTTAGTTAATAACTCAATTGCAAAAAACGTTCCAATTTAAGTTTGCTATAAAATCTGATAGGTGAGGTTCTGACCTATCTTCCACATTGTCAAATACAGCTGGGAATGTATCTGAGGCGAAGCTATGACCCCTTTCATTCTAAGCCCCTCAATTTTCAATATTAACTTAGAAAGACTATGTGTAAGCATCATCAAACGCACGAGTGATTCGAGGCTTGCAAATGTTAAAGTACATTCAAAGAAAAAGTAGTATTTTGTAATATTTTGTAGAAAATTAATGAGTATTGCTAATAACACAGAATTATCTCTGCAACGAATATTTTTGATGGTACGGATTTTTGGAAGAAAAAGTACAGATGAGGAAGATTTTTACCTCTTCCGGTACAGATGAACACTGGTCAGGATCAGTGTTGCCACATTTAAATCTGTACCGGAGAGGTCAACAATCTTTCTCATTTGCACATTTTTCCCAAAAATCTGTACCATCGAAAACATTCATTGTAGAGAATAAAATAATTTATTAGTATTAAAATACTGATTTATTTACTACAAATACTACAATTACATTTGCAAGTCATTCGTGTGCTCGATGAAGCTTATACATAGTTTTTTTTGACGTAGGACTACATCTTTCATTTCTATACTGAGGTGTAAGTTCAAAGTTTCGAAAACGAAAGCGTTACGCCGGAGAACGAGATTTTGAGCGTTGATAGCTCCTAAACAACTGAACGAAATGGTATGATAAACACTTCATTCGAAAGATAAAATGTCTACGCGTTATATGCTTGTAACTTTTTGATCCAAAAACTTGTTTCAATAGCCATAAAATTGTCTTCAAAACAGGATATTGAAATCACACCAATCGGTATATAAGCGAGTGCCGCTTGGAAATCCGCTCAGTTATGATTACGCAACGATTGAGGTACGATCACTGGAATGGATGGATGTTTCCCTAACACAGACTTCAAAACCATGGAGTCAGAGGAAATCGGCATTGCAAAATAGATGCAAGTTGCGAGTACTTTTGTACTCGCTTGCATATCTGGAAATAGGAATGTTTCCCTAACACAGACTTCGAAACCATGGAGCCTGTAGAAATCGACATAGCAAATTAGATGCAAGCAAACTTTTGCACTCGTTTGCGTTTGCTCGGGGAAACCAGCATTGCAAAAAAAAAAAATGAAGCTGCGAGTATTTTGTACTCGCTTGCGTTTCTGGAAATCGAAATGTTTTCTTAACTCAGATTTCAAAATCATGGAGCCTGAGGAAATCGGCACTGCAAAATAGATGCAAGCTGCGGGTACTTTTGTACTCGCTTGCGTTTCTGGAAATTTGAATGTTTCCCTAACACAGACTTCAAAACTATGGAACCTGTGGAAATCGGCATAACAAATTAGAGGCAAGCAGCGGGAATTTTTGTACTCGCTTGCATTTTTACGCTCCGGAATTCGTTTTGCTATCATGGTCTACAAAAGCGAGTACAAATGCAACGCTTTGGCTCGATTATTCAAGACTGCATTAGAAGATATCCCTTCATGTCGCCAGCTCACTGAACTTCTACGCAAATCGCTTGATGATTAGGGCAAAATTTTGATAACTATTTGCTGCGATAAGTACTACCATAATGCATGGGGTTTGTTCGCAATTGATTTCGTAAATAGTTTCATTCATTCACTAGTTTAATCAATAATTTAATCAATACACACAAAAGATAGCTCTACACAGCGGCAATATCGTACCCAATGAGGAACATCCTAGGTGGGATTATTGCCAATTGTAGAAATACAATTGATTACAAGTCAATGGCAGTCCTACGTCGACCTTGCGGTTACATCATAGGTATAACCCATCCATAGTTTTTTGAATCTAGACTGCATACCATCATTTTTTGAAATTTTCTAGCTGCCACCACGATGGTTGATCAAATCCTATGATCTCAAAATAGCGTTCATCGTATCGTTGTTGAGCCGATTTCAAAGTTTATTTTTGTTCTGATTATATTCATAAAAAAATCGCTCGACAGTTGCCGAGAAGTGAGGCATAGTGAGAACGTTACAAGCAAGGCATCGAAGCTTTCGTCCACCAATCCTGCACATGCTCGTTCTCTAAACTTGTGATTTCCTTACGGATTAATTTTATCTTCAGGCTACAGAATTAATTCTCCACATCTTGTACATTCCCATTGTAGAATCCTGTAAACGCTTCTAGCACAACGTTAATGCTTGTCAAATTGGAATAGTTTCTGAGATTTAACATTGTCGTAGACTTCAGCGTCGAATCATCAAAATCGAATTTTTTCTCCTTTGTTTTGCCATTTGATCAGCTCCACGAAAAAAACTGCGACAAATATCCTTTGAAATGATCTGCCTTTCGCTGTCCATTGTTCTGATATTTTTTTCTGCTTCTATTCCAACCTAAAGTTATTGTCACTTTTCAAATGATCTTTATATTTAATAGTATTGGACATTTAAACAACGTAAGATTCCTCGTAGATATAAGTGAGAATGATCAAATAAAAATCTTTCAGCTCTTCATGTAGCATCGTGAATTCAGGTTTTTCAGAATTTTGACCTTATGGAACTGATCAATCATTGCATTGTAAATGTTGTACCGTACAGAATCTGTACCAAAAATAACGAAAAAATCTGTACCATTGAATAATGTCAAGTAACAATTTTCATTCATATTGTACCAATTTAAAACTGGCTACGGGTCTTCTAATCTGATGAGACTATTTTGGGTCACAAACTCGAAGGTTGCCACCAGACGTCAATACTGTGCATTTGTCATCGCAGATTGATGCATGTGAATACTTTCTTCAGCCCTAGCTTCCTGGGTACGCCAAAAGCTTCTTGAGATTCTTTTTTGTGGGATAAAGGGTGAGATACAATATAGTTATCAAAAACTCTTTCACGAATTTTCTCATTCATCCTAAATCGAAAACGCGAATCTTAACTCGAACGTGCTTAGAAGCTCGATTTGGAAATCACCTCGCTGTGATCCAATTCCACTGCTCGCCTAATGACACTTTAAATTAATTTATTAATCCACGGAACGATCGATTTCGCTAGGTTCACTAAGCCAGACCGGCAATGCCGACAATCTGTCAGCCAAACCCAAACCCGGCCTAATAGTGATGGAAGAACACGAGAGCCGCACAAAAACAACACACAAAAAATCGGCAAGAGTCTGAAGAGCCATCCACTTGGGAAGATAAATTGTATAAATTTGTTTGGATCACGAAATCATAATTAAATTCATCTCATATTTCGAGATGGGCTGCCATTTGCGCGGCCCCTCTTGCACCACTTGCACCAGCACAGCGGCCTGGGAGAGGGTCTATCGAAAACGGTAGTGTGTCGACCGGGTTTTTCGGTCGCTCGGAATCATTGCGACGCGAGATTCTACTCCGGTCGCTTCCAACCGATTCCAATTCGTCTGATGGATTGGCTGCTTTCGTTGAGGGACTGCGAGCGAGAGAGGCGGGATCGGATCTTTACCTTTACGATGTGTTTAGCCACAATCAACCGTAGACGAGTCAATCATTTTAACCGTATTTAACCAAAACGTATAATTTAAAACTATAACATTTGGCATTTTTCTTTGACGGTTGGGTCTGTTTTTTTTGCTGTGTGTCTAGTGTTTTCTATTTTCGTTCCCGCTGGAACTAGTATCCGACCTCTGCGAGCGATGGTGCCAGATGCCTGATGGGTTGAACATTCGGTGCAATTTGGGTCTAATCGGAGCGTGGCATTTGCCCACGGCGAAGTCCAGCCGTGGACAAGGACTCGGGTGGACTGAGACCTGTCAGCGATTAATTGCTTTGCTCACGGAGTTGATGGTTGGTTCAAAATCGTTTATCGTCGCACCAGCCATCAGATTGACAATTCACGTTGCGCTTTGAGATCCTGTAATTGAGCCCGATCAGAGGTAAATTGACAAAATCGTCATCTGGAATGACGATGATAATGAACACACTTTTATAGTAAAAGTTATGAACGAAAATAAACTTTTCCGAATCAAATAAGTGCACTATGAGAATTGTGTCTGAAGATGATTTTTGACGTGGGACTACGTCTAACTGGCGTATATCGGGGGTAAACTGAAAACCTAAATACAGAACATGCGAGAAAAAATGAAAGATTCCGAATGCTTATAACTAGAACATTTCTTACTGGATCGGATAGATGTTTGTATCAATTGACAGGGAATATTTCTACGCATCTATCACAATTAATAAAATGTTATTTTTCATTAGATAAACAATTGAAATACTGTAAAATGTTAATCGTTATCTAAACTCCTTAACTACCTCGTTTTGATTGGCACGATTTACGGTTTCCCCAACACAGCCATTTTAACCAAGCAGCCTTGGGGAAATCGGCAATGCAAATACATGAAAGTATGGGGAGTTTTGTTCTCACCGAAATGTGTTCCCTAACACAGACTTTTAAACCAAGCAGTGTTGGAGAAATCGGCAATGCAAACACATGAAAGTCGGAGGTATTTTTGTTCCGACTGAAATGTGTTTCCCTTACACAGACTTCAAATCCGTAGAGCGTGGGGAAATTGGCATTGCAAATTCATGCAAGTCGGGGGAATTTTTGACGGAGGACTACGTCTTTCATTTCTATACCGGGGTGTAAGTTCAAAGTTTCGAAAACAAGAGAGTGATGCTGGAGTGCAAGGTTTCGCAAGTTAATACCTCTTTACCGGCTGAATGAAGCGGTATAATAATCACTTCATCCGAAAGATAAAATGTCAACGAGTTATATGATTGTTACTTATTAGTCCAAAAAATCGTTTCAATAGCTTAAACATTGTTTCGAAAGCAAGCTATTGAAATCATCATTGCTCATTGATGATTATTGGTGATCGCAATGTGTTCCCGAACACGGACGCAAAATCTAGGCACCTGGAGAAACCATCAAAGTGAATACATGCAAGCTGCGACTTCTTTTGCTCGCTTGCATTAATGTTTGGGAAACCATAGCGGACACATGCAAGGCGTGAGTACTTTTACTCGCCACAGTTTCTGTTCTGCTTTCGCATGGAACAGTCATGAAAAATTGTTTGCGTGTGAATGCGTCCAAGCGAAGGAATATTCGCATTTACGCATTCGACCTGGTGTTCCCGTGATGCAATCCAATTGACGAATTTACGCAAAGCTGAATCAGCTCATGCGAACCTACATTAGAGTTCAGAGACTCAAAAGTGATGATGTTTGTTTATTCTACGCACTGAAAAGCAAGATTCGGTCCTGATTATTCATTTTATTTCTATTTAGATTCATTTCAACCATTGAATGTCTTCAGTATATGGTAAGAAAGTTAGGGCTTTGTATATTTACAATGATTTCAACACGCTATTGGACCAAAATCATTGATAATCTTCGAAAATGTTGAGTTTGATAATGCATACAGGTTATGAATACTGTGGATAATGGTGATGAAATCGATATCATATTAAGTTGGGTTATATAATTGATAATGTAAGGACCGATACAAGAAGGATTTGCAGTATTTTTAGCGCAACACATGCTACTCATCGTTTATCTAATTGAAAAAAAAAAAGTTACAACACTTATACCAAGCCATTTCTCAAAATATACATAACACATTGTAAGATGGCGATTTAATAACCTTTTTAGCGTAGAAAGAATACGTAAAACCGGGAAATTTGAAGATAAGTTCTAATTTTTCTAAAAAAATTGGACGACCAAAAAAACAAAACATCATCATTTTACATGCTGCGCTATCTTGTTGTAAATCTAACGTAAATTCGTCAATAGCATCAGTTTCTGTTCTGCTTTCGCATGGAACAATCATGAAAAATTGCCACATCACGATAAAAACAAAATTAATTTTATGCAAGGTTATATAGACTTTATTTAGTTTTCACCGTGAAGTGGCGGCCAAAGTTTCTATTCTGCGCATGGAGTGATCATGAAAAATCTCGTGTTATTCTCACGAAAACAAAAATGAATCATGTATCAAACATCTTCAGTTGCTTTTACAAGGCCACTCAAATTCCATCGGTTCGTTTCGGGACCACCAACAAGTTCGAAAGAGTTGAACCACACACTAACAAGAAAAACTTTCAGCAATCTTCCAAAACATTCATTCATCCATTCATTTAGAATTGATTCAGATGCAATTTCAAATAAATGATTACCCAGCCAACGGTAGTTCTACGTCTACCTTGCGGTTATATCACAGATATAACCCACTTCTTGCTTTTACATTTCATGCGTGTTTTTCTGGAATGCATAACGACCTTCTAGATAATTACCAGATGATAAAGGTTCTGGAATATGAAGTTTGCATATTCTTGGTAAACTAAGAATTAATGCTTTTTTTAGATGGGGCATAAAAAGATGATATAAAATGATTTCTAGGAACTTCCTTTTCTTTTTCTTGTTTTCTTGTCGATATTGTCCATTTAAAAAAAAAATATCCCCGAAACTGTAACTGTTAAAAATTACCATAAGCCACAGATTAGTTTATAGTTTACTGTTTAGAATTCATCCACAAGTGAACAATTGTGTATATGTATGAACATTATATTTAGCAAATAACTATACGAAAGTCAAACATTTATATTTTGCTTTTGAACGTATGAATCTAACAACGAATAGTTAATATTACAAAAGTTACAAAAGGGATTGAAATCAAATAAGCATTGCCCGGTAATGATCTTATGCATTATATTCAATGAATATTCCACGCCACTAACATTAATTTATACATTTCATTCAACAATATTCTAGAATATGAAAAAAGGCACTTGTCCAAAAAAGTTACTCCTATACTCGCGTCGGTGTGTCAGACCGAAAGAGTGAAAAAAGTGGCACACGTCCCCTTTGTATCAACACATGCGATAAGCTAAACGATGACGAACGACGAATAACGAAGCTAGAGAGAATCGCAAAGTCGTAGTGTTGATATTTTCTGAGAAATGAACGAATTATTGATTTCTCGGTCTGACAGACCAATGCTCGAGTATAGGAGTGTTAAAAAAACGTTCAATGAGCTGAAAATGGCAAGGCCGCTGGGAAGAACGGTATCCCGGCAAAACTTCTAAAAACGAGAAGCGAGCGGATCCACGATGCGATCCACCGGATGATATTAAGAATCAGTGCGGATAAACAAATGCCAGACGATTGGTCGGATAGTTTCATTTGCTCTTTCTACAGAAAGGGCCAATGATTGTAGCAATTATCGAGGCATTACGTTGCTCAATTCTGCATATAAAGTGCACTCCCGTATCTTGTTCTTTAGATTGAGAACGTTAGTGGAACCCCTTGTCGAGCTGGTTTTCGAGAGGAACGCTCCACGACGAACCAAATGTTTACCCTGCGACAGACCCTAGATAAGTTCCGAGAATATAACCTGCAGACTCATCATCTGTTCGAGGATCTTAGGAGATTTCAAGAGAAGCACATGCTTCTTGGTTTTACGGAGATGACATCGATATCGGATCGGATCGACCGTTGGGCAGTAGAATTTGGCTCGTAGCCAGCCAAAAAAAAAAAAATGCTGCGTTCAATACTCGGCGGTAAACTGGAAGATGAAATGGGGTAGACGCTTCTTCTTCTTGAATGGCGTTAACGTTCCCTGTGGAACTTTTGCCGTCTCAACGTATGCATTAACTAGCGTCATTTATTAATACTTAGTTGAGATTTCTTAAGCCAAATAAACACGCCTTGAATGTATTCCGAGGGGCAAGCTATAGAATACGCGTGACCACAGTGCAAGTCGAAGGAAATTTCTCTGACGAAAAATCCCCCGACCAAGAACGGGAATCGAACCCGAACACCCGGCATGATAATGTGAGACGCTAACCACTCGGCCACGGGTGCACATGGGGTAGACGCATGAAGTCTATAAATATGCTGATATAATAAAAACAATACAACGTGGTAGGTTACAATGAGCTGGACATGTGGTCAGAATGTCGTTTGAAAGAAACTACGGGATAAACGATGAACGGTGCGCGGGTCTCAGGTGAGCTGTCGGAATCGTTGAAGACTTACAGAGGACTTCAACAAGGCGACGGATTCTTCTGTTCTTCTGCTCTTCGATTCAGAATAGTATACGACGGATCACGGAGAAACACTTTACGGCTAACCATGCATTTATAAAGTCGTCGAATCTGGACGAGTGCGATGGGCGGGACATGTTACAAGAATGTCATACAATAGCTCCACAAATATGGTGCCCGTATCGAATCCGGTGTAGACAAGGAGAAGGAGATCCCAGCGCTTATAAGATTGGCTAATGATTACGATATACACTGCGTTTTACAACTATAGAACCACTCATTATTTCTGAGTTTCCAGAGATTTGTAAGAAGTCGGTTGATTTGAAGTGTATAGTGTAGGATATAATAACTATCTTCATTTTAAAAACTGGCCATTTGAACTTTATTGTTATGTTCAGGCGCGAAACATTCAAAAAACTATAATTCCAGTGGTTCTATAGTTGTGAAACTCAGTGTATCAGGATTTATTGAGCATCCCTCGTTTCAGTATTCGTCCGAGGGAAGATTGTCGTTTGTTTCTTTCCGGTAGACCATCAAAAAGAAGAACTATGTACAATCTAGCGATCAAGATTCGCGTGGATTTAAGGATGCTTCAACTAGGGTGACCAAATGCTTCTGATGCTGGATTTTGGACAGCTTCTATGCTAACAAATCTAACAAGAGGGACAAGTTCGTTTTCGCTGATAAATATGCTAGGAAACTTCGGGTATCACAATGGAGTTCAGAAACTTTGAACCAAGGTAGGACAATTTTGAACAGATGAAGCGCCAATACTCGCGCATCTGCCAGCGTGACTTCCAGTTCAAAAGTCAACCATCCTTCGCAGGACAGTTGTTCCACGGCGCAGCAACCCATTCGCACCCCGAGGCACCCAACCTGGTGCGAATGAACCAATCGTTGGTTCCTGCCTCCATACCCAAACCCGAAAAAAGGTAACTCCCACCGGAGGAGTAAGTGCGTATGGTAATATGGAAAGGCAGCTGAATGTTGTTGCTCTTCGTTCGTTTTTTTCTCCATATGATGAGGAAAAATAATAATAAACAGTCAAGAATCATTTCAATGCATACACACATTGGAAACACTCGCGAGGCATAATTAATCGTATGAAATTTCCGCTTCCACTTAATCATATCACCATTTGTGTGTGAAACGCTGCGATCGCGGCCGCTGGTGCGACGGCGGGGGCAGCTGAGCCCAGGGATAAGACATGGAGGGCAAGGGATCAAAACATTATTCGGCCGTTTTGTTTTGGTGATCGGTTATGATATATTCTCTGTTTGCACAAGAGCTGTTGCGGCAGTGCAGGAAAGGGAGAAGAAAAGCCGCAAGCGTATTATGACAGCGAATGGAGTGGAAAAAAAACGGGTCAGGATTTATGTTTGGCACCCATTTTTTTCTATCACAGCGCTTTAAGGGGCCCAGCTGCAATCGGTGCTTGAGGATGAAAGTGCATATTTTGAACTCGAGGCAGCGCTGTGACTCTCCTTATCTTCAGTATTTTAGTTGTGCTGACATTACCATTTTTTGAAATTTTTGTCATAATTTTTCCTGCTGTTTTTTGATCCCTCACATCAAGTTCTCGTGTTCAGGAACCTCAAAATGTGGAACATTACCGGTTCATACGTGCGCACCAGTCATCGACCGAGTGGAAACGATGATGATGGTAATGGCAACCAGTTTAAACCCGCTGCTTATTTGTGTGGAACCCTTTTTTCCCACTGAAAACATGCCAAATAATGGATACCGTCACCGAAACGCCCATTCAATTATGCCACGAAAACGGGCGCTCTTTGTTGTGCTGCCGAGGAGGACCCCGGAGGATATTTAAGGGCACGACGGCGGTCTCATTACACAGCGGATGGTGCGTTATGGGCGCAATCCATTTTTTTTCCTTCGCTCACGTTGATCCATAGGTAATTCGAAAAAAAAAAATGTAAAAACGCGATAAACAACACGGGAATAATATTTACGCTATGATATTTACCGAAATTTGATTTGATGTTTGAATTTAAACAATTAGAAGCAAAGCAAGCCACGGAGCGCCCATCATCATTAAATCAACCATGCGGAAATGTAAAAATCACATCAAACGGGTGATTTGTTTCGTCCAGTCGAGTGGGAAGTTCAAACGTTTCGCAATGTCCAACACAGTGAAACATCGCAGTTGGCCAGTCACTCGTCAAACTCAGGAGCATTGTCGTTGGTTGTGTGTGTGGCTCTACAAAGGGTGGCGTTCAGCCTGAGGGCATCCGTATACTAGCACATAGGATTTGACAGCGTCAAACATGTCCGGGTCGCAAATGCAATTTGCGACCACTGTCACTCGCGAGAACTGCCAAACTCTCAAGCTGGTGTAAAACAAGGCACTTAACATACTACCAGGTGGGTCAAAACGTGAAGTGGTTTTCTGCAGCCATTTAAAAAATACACAAAAGTAAATTAAGACGATTGAGCACAATTTGTGGAATATACTGATACTTTATGAAATACTCATTGCTATATTCATTATATTCATTACGTTTTACGCTGCAAGCGTTTCATTTATTGTCTTTGCGTTGAAGGCACCATAATGATTTGCGCCATTTGGAAAACGAAATTAAGGACGAAATTAACACACTTCTAGAACAAAAAATAATGAATGAAAATTTACTTTTCTGTATTCAATATGTATTCTATGTAATTTCTATGTAAAATTTTTTTTTCAAAAAACAATTCTTTTTTTAGTTAGCGAATGGGCGCACCTTGTTCCATAGATTTGCCTTGAGTTCGCCGAGTAATTTGATAGGTTTGGCAATGACAGCTAAATTTGTAGCACATCTTGACTCGCGGATCATATCCCCTTGCCCGGGGCTTGGTGGCGTTAGATTTGAGCAAAGGGTTCACTGTCGGATTTGTTACAACAGGGGTGGGTACAGAAGTGCTGAATTACTTTCGGTCGAATGAGAAGAATCTAAATTACTTTTTCTATAATATGCTATGTTGGTGATCACAAATGGACTATGCGTGGAAATAAAATGTAACTTGACCCGATTTAATTTTGAAGGAAAATATTAGCAGTTCAACCAATCATCGCTTCATGGAGACATAAAATTATTGCCCATTTAACGCAGAGGAGAAAAACAGGAGCAAACAGCTGTCAACAGCGTAACAATTATTATTCGTGCATTCAAAAAATGGAAAATACATCTTCAAATATACCTTAAACAATAACCAAAATACCCGAGCACTTCACTTTCTTCCTAGTATCCGAGAAAAAAAAATCTCGAAAATTCATTATTTTTCGACCTTCTAGACAGGGGTCCCCTCTCGATATGAATTGGTTGGTTGCCAAAACAGAAATCATATCACGTTTTTATCAAAAAATTTCAAAACGAGTGAACGAACTTTGATAATTTGCATATCAACCGAATCAGAAATTCTCTAACAATTGATATGCTATACACTGCAGTTTCCGTAGAATAGTTTAAATTGATGAAAATTCTCATTCTCGCATAATCGCCGCCAGTCGCGCGTAAATCGGTCTCCCGAAATGCAAAAGCAGCGAACAAGTACTTTAACATGTGAACGGACACTGTGGGAAAAGGACATATTGTAATTTAACCCTTTGCGGGGGTCTTCGTAGCCTAATTGGTTGCGTGTCCGCTACTGAGCGAACGATCATGAGCTCATAACTCTGGGCCCTCAATTGACCATCTTTGTGTGTTATTCTAGCTACTACGTCCAAACAACAATCATCATGTGACGGTAATCCCAATATTACCGCTCACATTACGGTCTGCTGCATCGGTAATTGATACTATTAATAACACAACAATGTAAGCCTCATATAAACAGTCCCGCTGTGTATGGTCCAACTGTGATTATTCAAACAATAGGAATATTCTTACGCCGAAAAAGGCGACATGTGTATCGATAAGATAGGAATACTCTTACGCCTAATAAAATACAACAGATGGGATAAAAAATCCTTTGCGGTCGTTTGTCTGCTCTCAAACAGTCCAGTTGTTGATAATAGTGATCTGAATTTTGTGTTCGGCCATATGGAAGTAAATCATAAAAAATGATTATCTATAAGTCCCACCAAATACACAGTAAAACTTTCTTGGCCATTAGTCCTGGTTTGGCCACCGTTTGAGCTGCATCATCATGCTTTGACCACAATCGTTTTCGCACAATATTGTCGTATGTGACCCATTTTTCATCCCCAGTCACTATCCGTTTGAGAAATGGGTCGATTTCATTCTGTTTGGTCAACGCTTCGCAGATGTAATTTTGATCCATTGTATTTTTTGTGCTAATTGGTGTGGCATCCAAACACCGAACATCTTTGTGAATCCAGCTCTACACTAATTGTTTAAGGTGATATTCTAGTGTAGAGACACGAATTTCGGACGTTTTTCCGAGCTCCGTGAAAATAAAATAAAGAATATCTATCTTTAAACAACAACAAAATTTAAAAACAAAAATTAAACGGAGGAAAATTATTCATAACTAAAATAGTTAAGAGCTGATGGAGTGAGAGGATTAAAAAAAATTGTACGCCATACACAACTCCAGCCCTTCTGGTTATCTGAAACAGAAAAATCGAACAGATTCTGAATCAGTAAAAATGCTGCTATCGCATGAACCCCGGACAAGTCGAAAACATGTTTTTTTTGTCAAAATGGCGGCTGTTTGAAAAACATAATGCGGTTTAAAACGTTTTTTTCAAACGTTTCCCAATTTTTTATAAATAGTAAAATTTAAAAAATAATATTTTTTAGAGGTTTATGCGATAGAGAAATTCATACAGATTTTATTCATACAATTTGGATTCATACAATCAGTTCAGTAGAGCTTGAGATATCGTGGACGCCATTTTGAAAAACCTAGTTTCGATAAAAAAAGCGTTTGAAGTTCATTGCTATGGCCGTACCAGATTAAATACCGCATCACTGAAATGGCTCTTACTCTGTAAATAGTAGGATTTTCGATAAGTCATTTATAGGGTATATTCTTGAATACCTAAACTACCGAAATATGAAGGAAAAATGTTTTAAGTTTTTTCAAATTTCTAGACTAGAATACTGCCTTAAAACTGTTTTATGGTCGAGATTTTGCTCCTGGACGATGCTACGGTCAATTTAGATTTTTTTTTCTGTGAATTTATCGACAATTTCGACCACAGGCATGCCTGGCCGAGGTGCATCTTTAACATCAAAAATGCCTGAATGTCATCGACAAAATCGAAATTGCAGGTAATTGGCTGTTACAATAACGGCACCATAAACACAATTTACAATATCTTCGGCTTGGCTTGCATTTTCACATTTTTAAAAGAAGAACTATAAAAAAAGTACCGATTTTTCTCTTTGTTGACTTCCATTGTTAACATCCTGCAACTCACCACTGAATGGAACAAACGAAAAACAGCAAAAGGTTGTTTTAGTGTGAAATGTCACCATGACAACGAGCATAACCTTGAAATTGATTGATCGATATAATACGCAGGGGATAGTAACTTCAAGCAAAAAAGTGGGACCGATTCGAGATTGCTTTTATGTAAACAGTGAACTTTTTTTACACTCTAAAAATTGCTCCGACTTGCACTGACAACTGAATGATATTGTCAATTTGTGCGAGATGCCTCAAAACAGCTGGGAATAAATATTGTTTATATACAGTAAGTTACATTTAATGCGACGTTTATATTATTGGACAGAACTGCAATGTGACACGTTTAATTGGACATTTTTGTAAACAACGAGTTCGGGGCCCAAATTAAGGCGCCACATTAAAGTTGCCACCAGACGTAGACACTGTACCACTCACATCGCCAATGTTCAATTACAGGCCAAAATCGCCTCCAAAGCGACACTGAGTGGTGCCTCGGCATGTCGTATTAAATTTAAATAACTGTATTATATTGTTATTTATGTTCGCATCATAAGCAACGCACACATTTATTTTCCACTTGCAACACTATTCACGATGATTGGATGGATGAATACACGACTTATACATGCATCTAGTACGACTATTGTCATGCGTATATACGATTTACTACAGACAATCAAAAAACGAATGGCGGAAAACGTTCTTGATAATTATAATAATTGTTATAGATTTTTGTAAATACATGTATGTTTGGAATATTACGTTAAAAATTATTTTTAAGTCCGAATATTTCCGGTTTCAATAAAAGTGAAAGTTAAAGTTGCTTTTTTTATTTTTAACTTTTAAGAACGAAAGATTATCTGTTTGCCAGTCTTTTGCGTTCTGATAAACATAGTGACAAAAATAAATTAGTTCAAGTTCGTCATTCAATTGCACTTAACTCAAAACTGTAAACATGAGATTATGAGCTTGGCAAATCAAGCTGCCAAGTATGCCAACCCAGCAAACATTAAATCATATATAGAGCATCGAATATCTGATATTTTGGGTGGTATATGATGCACCCATATAGCATATACAGTAAGTTACATCTAATCCTCGACATACCGAGGCACTACTCAGTGTCGCATTAGAGGTGATTGGCCTGTAATTGGACATTCATGATGATAGTGGTACAATGTCGACATCTGGTGGCGACTTTCAATCTGGGGCCATACTTTGGGTACCAAACTCGATGTTTACAAAATATCCAATTAGAGATGAAAATGTCCAATTATTTGTGTCCCACTACTGTACATGCAAGGTTATTAGGCAATACCTAATAACATAATAATTCTGTTGTCATACGAATATACGATTCATCACTGCCATAAAAAATTGGCGGAAAATATTAAAGTAAAATGTTCGGCCTGGGGAATCACCATTTTTGTATGTATATAGACCCTTTATAAACATTTACAAAAAGGAATTAATCAATTGACTTTTAGGGATATAAATGTTTGATATGAGTGGTGTCGACGGTTGTAAAATTGCTCCGATGGGATTTGAACTCCGGTTGTTTGGATTATCAAGCCACAGCTATCTCGTATGGCTATCTGAAATATGATTTTAGGGCAATTAAAGATCTTACATATGATACGAAAGAGTTGCAATCGGATACGTCATTACTGTTTGTTTATTGTTTAGTGGAAATATCGCAAAATTTATATAGAAATGGTTAAATAAAGTTCAGTACTACATGTTTCGAGTAATCAAATAAAAAAAAATCATTCATATTTTAACAATTTAAAACTGCCTTCGGGCCTGCCCAGCAAACATTAAATCGTAAAAAATTCGAGGTGTTGTATTCGAGACACGACCGCTTAGAACGTAGGACTACGCAATCTTTTTTCTTTTGAAATTTGATGGTTTATCATTTCGAATATTATTTTGCGAATACGTCGAAATTTCATAAATAACTCTTTAATAAAAAGTTCCGGGGACCCTGAAAAGGTTTAATGGCTAGCTTAGTTTTGTCATTTCGAGAAGCAACGATAATTTTTTGCCTTTGCGAGAACAATACACTGATTGGTCATATGTTGCAATTTGTTTCTTTATATCAATGCACGCATTGCACTGAATATTAACAAGAGGCATCTTCCGTGCATCGCCATCAAAGACGAATGCACTGTCTGAGTTTCAAGTGTATATAACTCAAAAGAAAAAGAAGAAGTGCATCGTCATTCAACAAGCATTTAACAGACACGCGTCTAACAGATGCGCACAGTTGCAGTGCTAAAAATGAAACATTGCGAGAATGACCGTTTATGAAAAATCGTTTCTCGACTCTCGGTCAAAACCGTCAACAAAGTTTCTCTAAGTTTCTATGTTTCGCGCAACGAAAACAAGCAACACACAAAAAAACCAAACATCGATGTTTAGAAGCGACCTATAATCATTTGCACTCTTCTCTTTTTTCGCCTTCTTTGCCATGACTCGGATGGTTATGTTAATTGCAATGCCAGATGCACTTCAAGTGAAATATTCGCTAGCGAAACATTAAACACAAAACGAACAGAATAAGCGACCTTTGTTGTTTCGGGCACAGAAAGATTCTGAGAATTTTCCTCATAGGAGATGCAATACTTATACGCTAGCGACAGCTTACTTATTATGCAAGGGTGGAGTTTACTTCGCAAGTTTTCTTTTTCCGCTATCCCCCTTCGTTGTTTCTGTTCTAGCGGCTGCATAAGATACCCCTTATTGACAGCTCTGTTCGGAAAAGCACACAAATGGATAGAACAAATGTATGGAAAAATGGGAATGCTTCCAATTTTCATCAGTTTAAACCATATACAGACTATGGGATTGTAATGTATAGCATATCAAACAAAAAAATCTAAGAAAATTTCCAATTCGATTGGTATGCAAATCGTTTAAATTGTTATTAGCGTTAACTTTATTTCATAAAAACGTGACCTGTTTTCTGATTTGGCACCCTTAATGTAAGACGTAGTCCTACGTCAAAAATCTAAAATTGGAGACGATATACATACATTTAGGACACATTACTTGTATGATGTGTATAACTGGAATATGCATATGAATTTGTATATGAGGTATATGATGTAATATAAACGATAATTATACGATTTAAGTTTTTCTAGGATGTATGTATATCGTCTCCACGTTTGCATGTATGGGCTAGCGGCGCATCATATACATGCAATTTATATTATTCATACTTGTATGTTTGTGAATATAATCCTCAAAATAAAATAATTACACTAAACCTTCGTTTCAAACAACTTTTACAGAAACCAAATCACGCAATAAACATCAAGAATTGCTGGGAATCTCTTATCAATATTTGTTCAAATTTAAAAAGGTGCTGAACTCCAGTTTTGTTAACATCTTTTATGCATTCAATTAAATCGTACGATAAATCATATATAAACATAAACAATCCCACCTTTCATCCTTCATTAAACACCTCGTAGTAGAAATCTGTCAGTATGCATACACTCTCCTACGAAACATAGTGGAAAAAAATATATTCGTCGATGTAAACAAGCGGTGAAAAAGGAGACACTTTTCGACGAGTGATTTGTATGAAGTTCCACTGCCGTGCTATACGCGACATCGAACACTACAACCATCTACCGAGAAAATAAAGGATTTCTTTTTCATCAACCTAATACTATTGTCGTACTTTTCAAAAACTTAACAAGCCTCATCGACATAAGTTCATAAATTCGTACAAGATTGGAAAACGGCATGTAAAAAACACATATGCACATATACTCGATTTAATAGGAGGCAGTCATGATCAAATTCAAGTCGAAACATGCTCCTTATATTTACTATATAACAAATTCCCAAATTCTGAAAATCTTGTCTTTCGAATGAAATGCTTATCATACTACTTCGTTCAGCCGGCAAAGAGTCTTACGATCAAAACCTTGCAACTCCGACGTAACGTTTTGTTTCTGATGCTTATAACTTATACATCGGTACATAAATAAAAGACGTAATCCCAAATCAAAATCCATGCGGAAGCAAACTTTGCACTGTACACTTTTCTTTGTGCATATTGTGAGAACGCTTTGTGAAGCTTCATCGGAGCTTCAATGATAATACACTCATCTATTCATTTAATTCAAGAGATAACAAAGTGATTACATAGTTAAATAAAGTGAGCTCAAGTAAAGGGGTTGAATAAGAATTTACAAAATTCCTAGTTCACCTACGCGCGTAGCGTAACCATACATTTTTGCTGTTTATGAAAAAGTAACAGAGTAGATACTAAAACATGTTTCAATATTTTTCAATTTTTTTTAAATAACTCCCTGAAACTTGTTACCAAAAATTTATGGACGTTCGATTTTCTTTGTTTTTTTTTCGTGACGTATTACACAAAAATTTCACTAAGAGGATTGAGGATATCCCAAATTTACAAATTCCTTAATGAATAATAAATCGCTACAATATCACAGCCACGGAAGAAGCCAATGTCGACGATGCAAGAACAGTTCATTACCTTCTGCGAAAAACATCCGTTTGAAAATCAACGAACGTGGAGATTTAGGGGTTCAACTCACCAATATTGAACCAGATTCAGACAGATTGGCAGAAAATCAGCAGATTCATCCATCAACCTTTTTTTTATTTTTTTTATCTTTACTTTGCGATTTTTCAAAATTAATACCCTACTTAAATAGTTGTTTTTGTGAATATGTTGTATTAATAATTGTTAATTACACTTGATATTCACCGAATTTAATGTCTATTTACTTTGTTCAATTTCGATGAGAAAATGATGTCAAGTTACTTAACCCTTTATAAGGCCGTGGCAACTATATTGCCACCTACAAAAATATTTTTTTCGCCGCACTTAGAATATTACTTCAATATGTTGCTTACCCAAAGACTTCTAAAGGTATTTGGCAATACTCCAATTTTTTGAGGTAGCTAGAAATGAAGAATATTGATTTGCGAGTCATATTTATGTAAAAAAAAACGCGATTTTAGAGCCCCGACATCAAATTCCGTTGAAATACGTTGAAAATGCAACAAGTTGATAAGTTTTTCACTGTATTTGTTTTTTAAATTTTCTTGCAGTTTTTACAATAACATAAATTGTGTATTTGATGAAAAATTAAAATTTTCAATTTTTTCTATACTATAAGTATGTAAAAAAAAGTTTTTTTGCTGCACTAGAAATATTGTTTTAATTTTTGCGCAATTGAGTGAGCTTACAAGGCAGTGTCAGTATTTTTGGAGTTAACGGGCCGTGGCAACGATATTGCCACCATTTTTTCAACTTTTTCAATAGTTTATTTTTTTTTATCAAAGGCAAATATGTGTTTTTCCTCATTTAAGGATTATATTCTCTGAAGTTTGAATCAATACCTTGCCTAGTTTCCTCGGCCTTATAAATGGTTAATGAACAGCAAAGTTTTTCAATTGTTAAATATTTCGTATGATTGAAAAAGTTTGGCAATAGGGGTCTAAGGTATCACCTCATTCTGGAAAATGGGTCTCTTGTACAAAATAGTTTGAGAACCCCTGTTCTAAACGAATTTTGATGTTTAGTGAACTTGTTCACGAATCAAAACGGTGTTTATATGAATAACTCAGTATAAAAAAGTCGTCAACCATGCTTGAGAAAAAGCTCGATGGAAAACGTGATGTTGCACGGATGTTCACTGTATGTTCGCTCTGTTTGGTCAGCATGTACGACCATACATAAAAGTCCAGGGGATTAGGGACCGGGGAGCTGGGAGGGCAAAAAGTTATAACGAGAAAATCATTCAAAGTCTCCCGACAACACGCTTGGACGATATTCGCAATTATATTTCTTCAATTAGCAATAATCCCACCTCGGATGTTTCTCATTGAATACGATATAGCCGCTGCGCAGAGCTATCTTTTGTTTGTATTGATTGAATTATTGATTCAACTAGTGAATGAATGAAACTATTTACGAATTCAATTGCAAACAAATCCCAATTTAAGTCAATTCATGCATTATGGTAGTAATTATCGCAGCAAATAGTTATCAACATTTTTTCTTATTATCAAACGGTATGTGTAGAAGTTCAGTGAGCTGGCGACATGATATCTTACGATGCAGTCTTGAATAATCGAGCCAAAACGTTGCACTTGTACCCGCTTTTGTAGACCGTGATAGCAAAACGAATTACGGAGTGTAAAAATGCTTGGGGATATAAAAGTATTGCCGACTTGAAAGTATCTGCAATGCCGATTTTTCCGACTTCTTGGTTTCGGAATGTGTATTGGGAATACACATTCCGGTTTGCAAAAATGCAAGCGAGTACAAAAGTACCCGCTGCTTGCATCTATTTTGCAATGCAGATTTCCTCAGGCTCTATGGTTTTGAAGTCTGTGTTAGGGAAACATCCATCCATTCCAGCGATCGTACCTCAATCGTTGAGCAATCATGACTAAGTGGATTTCCGAGCGGCACTCGCTTATATACCGATTGGTGCGATTTCAATAGCCTGTTTTGAAAGCAAGTTTGGGGCTATTGAAACAAGTTTTTGGATCAAACAAAAAGTAACAAACATATAACGCGTAGACATTTTGTTCGGTTGTTTAGGAGCTATTAACGCTCAAAATCTCGTTCTCCGCCGTAACGCTTTCGTTTTCGAAACTTTAAACTAACACCCCAGTATAGAAAGGAAAGACGTAGTCCTACGTCAAAATCATATGAGCGAAATTAAAAATATAGTTAAAAATTATCCCATACAATTGAATAAAAAATAACTTTGTGAGTAATTCTTGTTAATCGTCTGTATCCAAACTGATCATTTTTTGCTTTTTTCCGTGTTTTCCATGCTAATTTAACCTTCTGACAATTGTTCTCGTTAGTACTCAAAGGACTCTTTCACGTTTTCGGTTCTGTTCTGCTCACACTCGCATAAATTCGTGCAAGTAACGGCAGTAAAACCAGGTTTACGTTGTCATGATCCGAAGAATTACGAACGTACCCATACCATGAAATTTGACATTTGCTTTGAAATCTTTAAACTTTGAAATAAACTTTGAAATAGCTCGGTTGTGAGTAGCCCCATACATGCAGATCGAGTGTCAAATTTCGTGGTATGGGTACGTTCGTAATTCTTCGGATCGTTCGTCGTTTATTTGCAACCGAGTAACTGAAACCGTATAAACCAGGCTTAACTGCTGGAATCTTTTTCAGGAGTCTTATGAGAGAGAACAGGATATATGTACGCGTGAATTCATAAGAGAAAGAGAGAAAGTTTGTCTCTGCACACTACACAGATGACAAAATTGTTGGACAAATTTTCCAAAGAGGTGATTTTGGAGGTGTGCAACGTTTAATTGCGGCTATTAAAAGGAAAGTGTGCAGTCATATAAAAAATGAAGAGGAACAATTATGAATATATTTCTCTATGGAAGTCCAATAAAATTTCTTTGTTTTGATTATGGTAACCATTTCTGTATGTAATTTTATCGCCGACATATAAGAGATTCAATCAGTACGGATTCTGAATGAACAATGCCTTGAATCGAACGATTATCGGACACCACTAAATGTGTCGGATATGGAAAATACATGATTTTACAAGTAAAAGTGTCCGTCTTTTTTGACGTAGGTAAGACGTAATCCTACGTCAAAAAAGACGGAGGAGCAAGGGTGCCAAATCAGAAAACAGGTCGCGTTTTTATGAAATAAATTTAACGTTAATAACTATTTTTGCTGCGAACGGATTTTAACAATTTGCATACCAATCGAATCGAAAATTTTCTAAGATTTGTTTTATATGCTATACATTACAATCCAATAGTCTTTATATGTTTTAAATTGATGAAAATTGGAAGCATTCCCATTTCCCCTTACATTTGTTCTGTCCATTTGTGTGCTTTCCCGAACAGAGCTGTCAATAACGGGCAATTTATGCAGCCGCTAGAACAGAAACAACGAAGGGGGATAGCGAAAAGAGAACATTTGCGAAGTAAACTCCACCATTGCATAGTATGTAAGCTGTCGCTAGCGTATAAGTATTGCATCTCCTCTGAGGAAAATTCTCCGAACTCTTTTGTGCCCGAAAAACAACAAAGGTTATTCTGCTCGTTTTGTGTATTATGTTTCCCCTCAAGCTGTGAACGCTAGCGAATAGTTCACTTAAAGTGCATCTGGCATTGCAATTAACACAACCATCCGAGCCATGGTAAAGCAGACCAAAAAAAGAGAAGAGCGCAAATGATTATATGTCGCTTTTAGCCATCAGTGTTTGGCTTTGTGTGTGTTGCTTGTTTTCGTTGCGCGAAACTTAGCACTTGTTCATTTCCTGTACATGTGAATAGCACACCTTCGTTACTTTTAGTCGCCATTCGTATTTTCTCTCATGCACATCGGCTCTGTTCTGCTGCCACAAGCTCCTAGCTTTGTTGACGGTTTTTATCGAGAGTCGAGAAACGATTTTTCATAAACGGTCATTCGCGATGTTTCATTTCTATAGCTGCAACTGTGTGCATCTGTTAGACGCGTGTTTGATGCTTGTTGGATGGCGATGCACGGAAGATGCCTCTCATTAAATACTCAGTGCAATGCGTGCATTGATATAAAGAAACAAATTGCGACATATGACCAATTAGTGTATTGTTCACGCAAAGGCAAGAAAGAATCGTCGCTTCTCAAAATGATTCTAAAAAAACCATGCAAGCCATTAAATCTTTTCAGGGTCCCCGGAACTTTTTACTAAAGAGTTATTTATGAAATCTCGACATATTCGCAAATAATATCCGAAATGATGAACCTACAAATAAAAAAAAAAATGCGTAGTCCTACGTCCCAAGCGGTCGTGTCTCGGATACAACCCCTCGATATTTTTGTTTGTTGCAGGTTTTTAATCAGTAAAAATTTCACAAAACTTTAGTCCGCCCTTTTTGTTTACATCTTCTCAAAAGACAAACCGCAAACTGAGGAATTAAAACCACCTTCAAACCCAACCCTTCAGCTGGCGGAAAACGGCTGCCGTAGGGCCGAACCGTTGCAACATTTTGTCGTGTAGGTCCACCGCCATGGCTACCGAACGCGGCAAGTCATGCGATGCCAGGCACCCGACATCAGAGGGATGGTTTTCTGCGGGTGGGGCATCCGCTGTGATGAATGTGTCGACCGGATTTAAACGACATGTAATTATATCAACACCCTATCACCGGCGAGCCGATCGGGGCGCACCGACAGCTGCCATATGCCGCCACACAGACACTCGCACCTGGACGCGCCCCACCCTGTGGCGTGGCGTGGCGTTGCGTGAGTAATAAATTTGAAATGGTGACCAATCTACACCTTGTGCCTTCGCGATGGAAGCAAACTTATAGACCGACCAAATCTCTACCGGTAATGGGGAATACCTATCGTGATGTATCGTTGAATCCGGAAAATAATAACCGGGATCTAAGAGCGGGACGAAAACTAAAGCCGTCGTTGTAGATCACCAGCGGAAACGCCTACAAGACTCATTTTTATCCCAACACGAAAAGCTATCATGGCTGGTCAGCTGTGTGCTCTTAATCTCATTATCTAAAAGCAGTCTCCTGCTGGGACAGCATACGTACCGTGGGCAAGGGTTAACACAATCTCGTTCGACCGGACGGGATTCACATTCTACGATATGCTTTACTTCCTGACGTGAGGATGCAAGAGAAAGACTGCAAATGTTGTGTGGACCAGACCAGGGCTTGCACCGCAGCTGGGTGAGATCCATCAAAATGACGACGCAAACGTGTGGACACAAGTTGGTCATCGTTGCGAACGTGTAATTCGACGCAAATCTCCACAGAAATCCTGAAACAGGAAGAATGCGGAGCGGCTGTCGGTACGGTCATTATGGAAATGTAAGAAATTGTTTATATAAATTTTACGGTCCTCGCTCATGTCTCGCCAAAGACGACGCTTCGCTCGTAGCGGGCCGAGGCACTTTGGTTTGTGTCAAGGATCTTATCTAGATGGGGGATCTAGATTACATAATGATACGTGGCAGGGCGGTGTACCGTATGCGCCGCGGCACATTGCCAAGGTTCGGCTGGATTAGAATGGCCCGTGTCTGCCGAAGGGACCGTGCCTAATTGCAGGGTCCAGGTGAGTTATTCAAACACAAACAAAATGTTTTAATTCCTTTCCTTATCGCCCCGATGACTCGTGCCACGAAATTGCTGCCCGATAGGATCTCGCGGACAATTTTGGTCAGCCGCTGGAAATTTTTGCTCGCCTTCTTTCTCATATTTTGATTTGATCCCCTCCGCCATTGCTGCAAGCAATTGTTACGTTTTTGACACACGATTCCTTCCGGAATCCGGTTCTCATTTTGTCATATAGAAAGGGTAGCATCGTCCCTTGGGGGTTTTCCCGTAACCATGCATAGACGGTACACACTCACACTCACGTTCGCATCGCTTTTATCCCAGATTATAATTAAATAATATATATGGGAGAATATTTTCGGTTCAACGGTAGGAAAGCGTTGGGGAGGAGCTCACGTTTCACCTGCGTTTGGGAAAGGGTTGCGAAGAGACTAAACGGTCACATTCTGGGATCATCATTTTCATTATCAGCTACATCAGCATCAGCATCATCATCATCGTCGTAATCGTTGATTGTAGGTGCTGTCGTTCGTTGGCAAATATCGTAGCAGAAAGGATGCGGCACACTAAACACTGGATTTTTGTGAATTATTTCAGGGTTGATAGACTCAAGGTATCGCAGGAATTACTTGTTTTATTTTCAGTTGTCGGTGATGTATATGTATGTATTTATTGTCATATTGAAAGACAGTTTCAAATTGTTGAAATAATCATGAAATTAATCACTTAATGTTATTTGGAAAATAGAAACGCGTAGTTCTAACCCTTACTCTTTTTTTATGAATTTACTAGTATTTTCGCTAAAACTTCGTTATTATGATATAAATAGTTTTGTAACAATTTTTGTTCAAGTTTTTTATACAACTTACTTGTTCAATTATATAGAATGCATATTCGAATAGTCAATTTTCATTCATAATTTTAATTTCAAAATTGGCTTGTTCCACCTGAAATTCACTATCCATTTTCGATTCACAAAAATAGAACACGAAGCTTAATGCCGTCAAGCCGAATTGTGAGATACGTTTGATTTTTGATCGAATCTCGCTCGAATCGTTTCATATTGCAAAAAGGGAAACCGTGATTCGATCGTATTACAAAATAATTACAAATTACAAAATAAGTACTGAAGAATGAAATGCACTGAATTTTTACCAAACGTTTTGCTTCTTTTAGAAGATCAAAATCAGCAACTATCACGGATTCCGACATATACTCTGTCCATATTCGCGTTGGTGACGTAAGCACCAACACCATTAGTGTTGGGAAAACGCATGTTTATTGGGTTTTGGCCTGAAAGCATAACAATGCAGAGTCCCAATGAAATAATCTGTCCAGTTAAAGATTTTTTTTGGTGAAACAAGGATCTAGGAGTTTTTGTGAATTAAAACATATTTGTTCCATTTGGAAAATACTAATGCCAATTTATGTGGACAATCAATCGCTTCAACGAAAATTTGTGCGCATAGCTAGACGTAATCATCAGGTTACTTTGTATGTAGTCGTAGTATTTACATTTCCGATTATAGTCAAACCGTCTCCGTCGGTAATTTCAGTGGTTGTTGAATAGAAACAAATTGGTGAGGCTATGATAGTACCGACACGGAGGGTGAGAATGAATCTAATGCACCGGCCACGAGTCATTATGACGCGAAACTACAGAAGAAGGCGCCTCGAGAATATGTGCTTTTCCATTACGATTTCCGATTTTTTGGATCGATCTTTTTCACTCGTGAAAAACGAGATAATCGATAACTAGCGGCAGCTACTGAGGGGATGTATTGTAAACATTGGCTCATATGGTCACTGAACTAGATGTAAACATCAATTCCAGTATGGCGCGATTGATTTATGGGATCGTTGTCAGCTGAGTTCTGGACGGATACCAGTTGTTGAGTTTCTAATAATGCTTTTTCAATTAATGTATTTACTAAAACGACTCCTTGACGGCACAAGATGAATGCCCTGGAAAATGTTTATTTTTCTGAACTTTAAATTTTGTTGTGGACTGCATGCTGCAGAACAAAACAAAATGCTTTTGATGTTTGAATATAAATATGAAATTCGCATTCCCCATTTGAAGAAAAGACGAAACTCCTATAGAATAAGGAGATAAATTGGATCAAAAGATTTCGATTTCTCAAAGATCGATTCGGCAAAGATCGATTCTTTGGTACCGATTTAATCAGTGAATCGATCCCTACGCCGTTTGGAAAATCGATTCGTCAAGATCGATCTTTTTATAAAGATCGCCCAATCCTAATGTGCATCCATAAAGCGGATGTCGGATATAATCACGGTTATTCGATCGGAAATCTATATTAACAGGGAATAGTAATCATATGAGTAGCGTTCCATTGGTTTCATATATCTCATCTACTAGTAAACGTTAACAGGACACTATTATAAAGGAATGTTTGTAGTCTACAAAGATTTGAATCGTTTGTTTAAGAAACCCCATAAACGCAATTTTTGTTATTTTTTTTTTTTGCAGATTTTGAGTCCTTGAGGGTACCTACATCGACTATCAAAATTTCAGAAAAAGTTAGTCCAACGAACCCCCTTAAATTGGGGTTGCAAATATTCATTTGTTTGAGAATCCCCATAAGGGAAAGGATGTTCCAGCTGTGACATTACTCAAACGATTTGAGAGGCAAATCATATCTCGGAAACCCCAAGCTGAGAACTGTAATTTACCTTGTAATACAACACATTTCGTCGTCTCCCGTAAAAGTATCCCACCGTATCATCGTCGAGAAAACTACCAGAAACTACCATTGGTCGGAAACATCCAAATGACCAAAAAATTCACTTCAAGTTTTCGTTCATCCAGTTTTCTCACTCGAAAAATTTCAAGGACTTGGCAGTGGAAAAGAATGATATACGTGACGTCAACAGACCCTTTATCTATCTCCACAACGTATTTTTGTATTACTTATTCATTAAGAGTTAAACAAATAATACTTATCAGGCCCCCCTTACAACCTCGCAGAGCATAACTTAAAAATAGCCCCATTCTTACTTGGTATGAGCATTATGAACATTAAAAGTACATAAAATTGAATTGAATCACTTCACAACCGCCAAATATACCGCTAATTTCTCGTTTGTTTGAGAAATCCCCTAATTCACTTCCCTATTTACTAGCTGACCCGGTAAACGTTGTTCTGCCATATAAATTACTTCTAGTCTAAGTGGTGCGGACTCAAGCCACTTCATTTTCAAGCAAATTTATGGATTTTTTCAAGCGACTTCTTGCAATAAATTATCAGACCACCAGAGATGCCAGATTAACAGATATGTTTGTAAATTTACAGACATATCTGTAAAATATTTTTATTTTTGTTGCACACTTTCCGGATACAACAATATTTCACAGGTTTTTGAAAAACGAGAGGCTCTATTTATCCCATCAAAGATATTTGACTCATCGTATTACATTTTTCCATAGTTTTTCCATAGTACATAAAAAGTTTTTATATTTAGTTTATATCAATACACTTGACGTTAGACCTATTTTTTGAGTAATTCATTAACACTTTGTCGTCCGGCGTAACCACAGTGGTTATGTGCGCAAACTAGCGCCTAATTGCCGGTGTCACCATAGTGATTACGTGCGCAAAATAGGTCGCATTGCAGTGATGTCGTGAGCATAGTATCGCTCAGTGGTCGACGACAGTACTTCAGTATCTTTTGCATTCTGTTGGTGTTTTGTTTGGTAACAATAATTTGTATACGTCAGCGTTTTTCATGATTTCATAAGTACTTTTTCCCAGAAATCATTGCAGATGAAATAGACAATACGATTCTTCACGATGAATGAAAAATTGCATTAAATGTATCTATGCTATACTTCAAAATTTCATGACAGTGAGGGAACAGAGTCGAGAACTTATGATAACTATCGATGAGATTGGTAAAACTTAACAGATTGTAATTTCCCAAGAATATCAAGAACAGCCGACGACAAACCAAGTAAACCGAAGGGGTAGCACTTCGGCGGAGCACACTGCCGTAATGAAAGGGTTAATTGAGCATCTTTGAGTAATATTAAGATTGACTACATCCGAGCTAAAACGGAGACCATTTCATCCCAGTCCTTGAGCTGAAGGGATGCTCAACTCGCACTGTTAACCTATATCTATTTATATAAATGAAAATGGAAGGCCAAATGTGTTCGTAAGCGGGCCTCGAAGAAGGGATTATCCTTCTTTATTTTGTTGTATTCGTCTCTTCCCATAGATCAATATAGTGGAGAGCAAAATCGAAAAGTTTCCGGAAAAACCAAAAGGAATGTCGGAAAATTTGGAAAAATGAATTCCCATATGACCGAAAATCTCATCATGATAAGCGTTTTTAGTCCTTTCAAAATTTGCGCTAGCGAAGTTGATCTTTGTTCGAAAGTGGAAATGGATTTTTAGGCAAAACAACGCATTCCTATATCTTTTATCTATCTATATAAATAAAAATGGAAAGCTAAATGTGTTGCTTATCCCAAAATCCGATGAAGGAAAGAGCTGTATTCATTCTATTGTATTTGTGGTATTCCGCCCACAGAACAATGTTATGATGAGAAAAAGTTTAGAAATTCGTTCTATAGAATTCATATCAAAACAATAATGATATGACATATACTAAATATACTAGCTGACTCGGGACGAAGGGAAGCCATGAAAAAAAAAAAAAAACTACAATCGATAATTACGAAAACAAAATCCTTTTTTTCTTTGTAATTTCAATATATTATATTTTAATGAAAAGCTAGCTCATTGGCTTCAATTAGATATGTCGATAATCTAAATCGGTTCAGTGATTCAAAAGTTATGAATTTTTGAAAAAAGTCAGTTTTGGGAAAAAGTGGGGAAAAATGATTTTTCGGACCACCCTAAAAAAATGATCACCCGACCGAAAAAATAAAAAAATGGTCTAATGTTTTGCGATAAAGAACAAAACTACCACTTTTCTTCGAAATCTGAGAACCACTATATCGGTTTGGCATGGAATATAAAATATAAAAGATGTACATATACAAAATATACAATAATATACAAAAGACAATCTCACGTGCATCGCGATGTACAAAGTATCAATGAATCTGGAAAAATTAACGTTAAAAGAGATTTCTACAGATCCGCATACTTTTACAGACATTTCCACATTTTTAACAGACTTTCACATATTTTTACAGACTTTTTTTTTTAAATCATCTGGCAACTCTTCGTTCCACTTTTCATCGAATGTTTTCAAATCGCAGGAGTAAACATTTACGTGACTGTGACTTCGTTTGTTTTTATTTCGTTCGGAGAAATATTATATCAGGCAAAGTGGACATTAAAAATACGTTGCTCAGTGAAAGGCTGCCCGAATACGAGTGAAAATGTTCGCGTTAGCTTTTATCGTATTCCTTCGGAAACGTATTTACAGAAGCGCTGGGTCGATTTTTGCGGAGACTACAAACAAGTTCCGAATAAGGATTCACGTATCTGTGGAGTAGGTACGATGTTTGAATTATTGAAAACCAAAAGTGTAGCAAACCTTTCATACACATTTTCAGGATTATTTTTATAGCGTCTTAATGCAGTGGACTGTAAAAACTGCTACTTAATCCTGCTGCGCGAAACCAAAGCAGCCTTTATGCGGATTGCCCAGCGTGAGAAACCAAATTCTCCCCATGGGCGCGATGCAGACTTCCTTCATTGTAGTGATGCAGCGGGTATTTTCCATTCGCATGGAACTTCACATCACTGTGGGCGATTGAGGGACTCGTTTCATCGGAGATAAAACATAACACCCGCTTAAACTATAACTATGTACATTGTATTTTACTTAATACTATAGAAATATACATGAAATTTTACAGAGTTATAAATTATACAAGCACTTAAATTTCTTCTTAAATTCTGCTTCAAATTTGCTGCTGTTGCGTACACTCTGCTGTCTTTAATCGAACTGGTGTGCTGTCCTTGTACAGCAAAAACTATCATCCAATCCGTTGGAGGATCATGTTCGATTCTTTTTGCAGGAGAGCTGTGGATTGCACTTTAGGGTCTGGCGTCGAGGGAATGCATCGCATGCATCTGTTCTCACTTCAGTGCGCTTGCGACTGTACAATTTTGATAGAAATACATCGTTACATTTCAACCGGAAAAGAAACCTCGTAAGAAACCGTAATGCCTTCTCCACAATTAAGCCGGTAGTTAACTCAGAAGATTACGTCCATCATCAACACAAAGCGCAGATGGCTTTACCGTTATATTCATAACCAGTACTAGCGGGTCATAATTACGCGGATTTCATTCGACCAGCTTCACTAGCAAAACTGTATTCACCGACGTTAGAAAAAAAACGTCCCCAAAACATTAAACTTTTGCTATGTATGTACGTATCAAAATTTGCCAATGTCGAATTTCGCTCCCACATTAAAATCTTGGAGTGAACCAAGCGTTTTTCGTAGTTTGTTAATATTCGGTCAGGTTCTGATACCTTGCAATATGAGATTCTCTTTCAAAGATGCAATGACATTTCAATTGGATCTTTTTTGACAGCCGTTTTGATTCAGTCCGCACTACCTAGCTTCTAGTGAATATTTTGACTGTTGAACGAAAAGTAACCAATGTATTTCAATACATGTACATGCATGTATTGCAATACATGTGTGTTCAAGTGTTTCAACGATCTATAAAATTAATTGATTATGATCGATGAAGGATAGATTCCACGTGGATATCGAGCAGATACGTGAAGATTTGACCGTGTATTGCATTGTAACGTGGGAACATCCCGAACCTGAGTGTGACGTGGAGATGGAGATGAGATCTATGATGTACAGCGAAATGGACCGGATCGATCGGATCACAGGATTCGTCTTTTGCATTCAGAAATCTTATCATTCGTGCTATGAAATGTAGCAACCTTGCCTCGGCGTAAAATAAACTTTAAAATAAGTAATCCGTATTCGTGGAGCAATTTAATCTGCATTAGATTAGCAGACACGAAAATAATTTTAAATTGCTTAAATTTGGATGCAAATCATTACTCGATGCTGTTTAAATACTTAGAAAACAGTCCGAACTTAACGATTCTTCTATAAATCTTGTATACATCCAGTTGTTGGACGAAATATGTGTAATTTTGTAATAGAGCCCATTAAAACTGCATCTCTTTTATTTGAACACACGTGCTGTCGTTTGAACAAAGGCTGTGTAAGTGTTACTCATGTTAGCTTCTCGCTATCATTCCTCGAACCGCTTCTGTTGATTGTTTCATAGGAATCGCAGTCGTTCGCTTTCTACCTTTGCGAATATGTTGACCATGAATTATTGACACAGCTCAAGACATCCTAGAATGACGTTGTCCTGACTGCGCCAATTCACATGAACTGCTCGCTGCCTAGAGTAATACTAAATGCACGGGCACAATTAATTGCCGTTACTTGCTTACACAACACTGAGGGAGCGTAAATTGGACTGACCAAAACGTGAATTTAGCGCACCAATAAATCAAAATATTTTCTTTATAGAATAAATAACTGGGCTTAGCACATATTGCTTGTGCAAATCGATCTATCAGAACGCGGGATTTTCATTTAGACAATGCTTGACATCTTTCTATTGTAATTTTTGTAATTTTAGTTTTTATAACCTTTTCAGAAAAAGTTGAAACTACAGGGTTTTCCATTTTGGGCTTCCGAAAGTATACAGCCCTGCGCTGACAACCGTTTGACATAGCTGTCAACCAAAGCGTCATATCGTTAGTTGAATGTCTGCCATTTTACAATATGGATCGTTTTAGCATCGCACAACGTGTTAATTTTGTTAAATTATACTATAAAAATGATGAAAAACCGGCAAATGTTTTTCGAGCATTACGGACGGATTTTGGTTGTCATGGACGGCCTACAGAGCACACAATCGCTAATGTAGTGCGTAAATTCGAACAAACCGGATCCGTAGCGGATATTGTGAAACCTGTGCATTATCGTAATGTGCGTTCGGCCGAAAATATTGCTGCTGTTGCTGCCAGTGTGGAGCCGACCCGAATGTTTCGATTCCACGGCGTGCTCAGCAATTGGGCTTGTCAAACATATCATTGTGGCGAATTTTGCATTTGGACTGGCACTTACATCCATATAAAGTCCAACTGGTACAAACATTTGAGCGTGGTGACCATGGAATGCGTCGGGCATACGTCGATTGGGTGAACGAACAACAGCAGCAAAATGCTGAATTTTCGCATCAAATTTTCTTCAGCGATGAGGCACATTTCGAGCTCGGTGGCTATGTGAACACCCAAAATTTCCGTATATGGGGTTCAGAAAATCCACACGTGATTGTTGAGAGGCCATTGCATCCGCCAAAAGTCACTGTTTGGTGCGCATTATGGTCTGGTGGAGTCATCGGGCCGTATTTCTTTGAAAATGAGGACGGTGAGACGGTAACTGTGAATGGTGAGTGCTATGGCCGCATGTTAACCGATTTTTTTTGCCACAAATTGAAGATATCGATACGGATGACATGTGGTTTCAGCAGGACGGCGCCACGTGCCACACAACACGACCGAACATGGCCATATTGCGAACGAAATGTGAGGGACGCATAATTTCGCGTTTTGGTGATGCCAATTGGCCACCCAGATCATGCGATTTGAACCCGTTAGACCTTTTTTTGTGGTGTTATGCGAAAGACCGTGTCTATGCCAACTCTCCGCAAACTCTTGAACATTTGAAAGACAACATTCGTGAAGTTATGACCGAGATACCGCCCCATATGTGCCGAAAAATCATCGAAAATTACCTGTTCCGGATCAAGGTGTGCGAGGAAGCCCTAGGTGGACATTTGAATGATGTTGTATTTCACACATAATGGTATAAATTAAACTTTAATTTGAAATAAAAGTTTAATCGAAATTCGAATTCTGAGTGTGTTTTATTTCAATTTACTTTCGGAATTTAAAGTTGGAAAACCCTGTATAAGAATTTTGGTCGAAGAATAAAATGTAGGAAAATGTTTGAGTCCGCACATGTATAATGCTTACTTTAAATTAAATTCTCCTGATACAAAGCTGTAGCAAACTTTTTTTCTATCAATATATATGATCGTTGTAAATCGACTGAATAAGATTATCCAGAATGAACTGTGATTGTGTTTAGTAATTGCATTTGAATAAAGTTTTCTCATTGTTCAAATTCTGTAATTTTTTCTTTTTTGATATATCAAATGGAAGCCCTGAATGCACTTGTATCCTTTTCGGGTTAAATGAGATAACATGGTAGAATCCGGAACCACATTCTGTTCAAAAAGTACACAAAAATACTATTACTACTGTCGTGATCAGGGTCTAGACATTGAGCGACCATTTCGGAAATATTTTCCTTCGATCCGAGATACACCTTACTCTCCAGAAATCGTTTACAGAATGAATTTTTTACATGATGCAATCTATCATCCAGCATAGAGACTCCAAATCTCTCCCGCTCAATTCTATTCCAAGTCTCTCGTTTTATAATGTGTTGCCAGATTTACGGCAAGTAGTAAATCTCCAGAATTGACCGAGTATTGCTAAAAACCGTTATGTAAAGATCGTAGTATAAATTTGATGAATTGATAACTAATGTTATAATGTAAATATGTATATTCTTCCATGTCTGCTATATATCCCACAACTACCTTTTTCTTTCTTTCGTCTAAATTGTTGAGATCTTCGGGGATAATAGAGTGAAAAGCATAGACTCACAGTGTGAACTAACGCCGAATTGTAGGCAAAAAGATTGCTCGTTGCGTTGGGGAGGAAGGCGAGTGGTTAGTACAATCAAAAAACATACCCATTTTAATCGTCAAATTGTCAACTTTTTTTTTACTACATTTTCTGTTCATGTTTCAAGCAAGAAATTGCTGGATAAATTTCCTGTCTAATGATATAAAACACAACCTATATCGCAATAACAATTTTGAGTAATATGCGTTACATTTTTACAGTTTTCGTAGAGTGATCACACTATATAGAAATCAGAAACATAATCCTATGTCAAAACATTCAACAATTCATCTACTTCTGATATGCTTTCCTCATTCAATGAGTAAAGATTCATCCCAAAGTGTGGACGATGAATTCAAAGAAATTTCGAATATTGATTAATCTGCAATTCAATGTAGTAATGCTATGGGTTTTTGGGAAAAAGATATAAACGATCAAAAGATTCTTGCAAAATTCTCTAAATGGTAAAATCTTCAATTCTATGGCCAGCATAAAAAAATACGATAGAACAAATATGTTCTGGGAGGATTGAATTTTTAAGCTGTGTGGAAGATGGCGAGAGATTGTAGAATGAATTTGGATACGTGTGAATTTGCCTATAAAAATAATACTTTTATTTTACCAAAAATCGGCATGAATATTCCGGACAACCCAATATGAGTTATCGTAATTTCTTTCTGATTTTTATTTTCGTTGCTCCTGGGTCCGTGGTTCTCATGGCTCCCTCACGATTATCATGGAAGGAAAAATTGTTAGTGGAAATAAGTAAAAAGAATCTGGATTCGCTGTGGTCAGTGATGTGATTCTGAAAACGCGAAATTTCAACTATTGGGCGAAACGAGATTTGAGAAATAATATCCATTCCAATCGGACCGGTCATATATCTTGTTATTCATCACGTGTAGTACGTTGGTATGTGAGAAAATTTCTTCAAAAACTCTCGAATTATATATTTTTATTCATCACTCGTATTATGTTTCAACATTTTTCAATCGTGGCGACAGAGGTTATTATTGGTATCCTGAGAAGGTCGCCGAGAAACTTCCTCAATCACAAAGATAAATTCCTAGCTTAAGGATTTATCCATTTGTTTCTTTCCATAATAACCATGTGTAACAGCTATTACAACCATCCTCCTTAGGGGGTTTGGACCCTCTGCTATTGTCTATTGCCAGAGTTTTCAATAGTTTAAGGTTCTTTTTAGGACATGATACTCTAGAGCAGTGTTGCCACACGTTCAGATTTATCTGGAAAGATACAGATTTTTGCGTTATTTTTGGTACATATTCTGTACGGTACAGAATACAGATTTTCGTCAAAAAGTACAGATTGGTACAGATTTTTTCCACTTGTGAAATTTCTTACATGTGAACAAATCAACATTAAGATACATGACAATGTTTACGCCGTAGTATCGCCTGGTGCTGCTGATCATAAAAGCATTTACAATGCAATGATTGATCAGTTTCATAAAGACGAAATTCGTTGTGTTAGAGGCGTTTCCAGGGTTCTACGATGGGAATATACAAGATCTGGAAAATGAATTCCGTACCCTAAAGGTAAAATCTCTCCTTGTGGAAATTGACGGTTCGCTTGCTTTTTCGGCGCTTCGATCCCTAGTTGTAACGTTCTCACTATGCTTCACCCCTCGGCATTTTTTTTCTGAATATAATCAGAACAAAAATAAGCTTCGAAATCGGTTCAGTAACAATACGATGAACGCTATTTTGAGAACAAAGATTTCAAATACACGAAAGACTTGAAAATGTATAGGTAGTATTTGTAGTAAATAAATGAGTATTTTTTTCATTCTAATCAAAAAATTTACAGCGAGTATTTTCGATGGTACAGATTTTTGGAAAAAAAAGTACAGATGAGAAAGATTTTCAACCCCTCTGGTACAGATTAACATGTGGAAACACTGCTCTAGAGATCCGTCATTTGCAGGCGGAGTTGCAAGGGATAGAATGTTGACGTCTTTCACAAAAGTCCATATTTGACCGTAGTTTAAAATTTCGCCGAATACACGATATCTCTATTTTGACTTCAAACAGAGTTAGGATTAGTTATAATGTTTTCAAAGGAAACATGCAAAAGTTGTTGTTAGAAAACTTTCCCCCTGTTGAGGTGCTCATCTTCCGATGGCATACTCGTGTGGGATATTCATATACTTTTTTTTTGTTAATTTAAAAAAATACGTTTTTGAGAAAAATGATTTTTTATTTTTAAATTAAAATTTAAATAATTGCATTGCATTTCTTGGCAAAAATTTAGTAGATCTTGTAGATTTGAGGTTTTTGTAAAAAATTAAGAAAAAAAAACTTTGGCCTCTTTCAAAAAGAAGTGTTTTTTTTTTAGATTTCCGGTAACTACCTAATGTCTAACTGACTGACTAATGTCTGTACACCTACAATATTTCTCTATAATCAGAAGGGGTGCTGCCAATGTAGGCATGAAATTCGTCTATCGAACCAAATCGCCCCACGATTTCATTTGCAACATGATACACTATCGAATCTCCAAAGAGATATTGACTGCTCGCTGACAAGAGCAAGACTGGTTAATAGATATTGAAAAATATGGTGATTCCAGAGATATATCATTGAAATACACAGACCAAATGAATGAGGAAATATCATTAATAGAAGCCATCGATTGAGCGCTGGCTGGAACAAGACTATGTGCTAGAAATAGCGAATCATTCCTTTTATATCAAAAAAATTATCAACGAGAGGAGCTTAAGTTGCAATACTTTCTCTCTTCACTGTGTACATAGGACGAATGCTGCATATGATTTGCAGTGCTATATGAATATTGTAACTCACAGAACCATAGGTAGAACCTTATTGTCTGTACGGGTAAATAATCGCACAATTGTGCCGAACAAATTTTTTAGTTAACAGGGATGCTTTCAATTTTTGTTAATTTTACCCATTTACGGGTTAGAGAATCGTAAAATATTGCATATTGAAATCTTTTGAAAATTTTGCAACTCGAGAACAAGTTCTCGGAACATTTTATTTAAAACTAGCTAACCCGGCAAACTTCGTCCCGCCCATTTACTTGATTAATTCTCGAGTAATGCAGAAATTTGTGTTTTATTTGTATGGCAGCCACCCCTAAGAGAGGGGGGAGGGGTATCTAACCACCATAGAAACATTCATTGCACCCTAAAGTTTCCATATGCCTAATTTGGTTTAATTTGCTTGATTAATTCTCGGGTAATGCAAAAATTTGTGTTTAATTTGTACGGCAGCCCCCTCTAAGAGAGGGGGAAGGAGTATCTTAACACCATAGAAACATTTATTGCATCCTAAAACCTCCACATGTCAAATTTGGTTTCATTTGCTTGATTAATTCTCGAGTAATGCAGAAATTTGTGTTTCATTTGTATGGCAGCCCCCCCTTTGAGTGGGGGAAGGACTGTCTAACCATCATAGAAACATTTATTGCACCCTAAAACTTTCACATGCCAACTTTGGTTTCGTTTGCTTGGTTAATTTCCGAGTAATGCAGAAATTTGTGTTTCATTTGTATGGCAGCCCCCCTTAGAGAGGGGGGAGGGGTCTAAAAATATCACAAAAACCTTCCCCGGCCCCAAAAACCCCTACACACCAATTTTAATGTCGATCGGTTCAGTAGTTTCCGAGTCTATAAGAATCAGACAGACAGACAGACATCACTCCATTTATATATATATATATATATATATATATATATATATATATATATATATATAGATTCATCTCCCTCCCTCACTCCTCACTCGATGTGCAACAAAAAATTTTTTAAAAAATTTGCTGTTTCGCACACTTCCCATTAAGTAATATCAACCACACTCAAATTGATTACTCTCAAGATATTAAATTTTCATCTGCCGCCGCAATGTATAATGAAAAACGTCGGAAAACTCAAGCTAGTGCTCTGAAAGTTAAATTTTCTTTTTTTCAATTTTCCGCAATTGTTTTGTTTGTATTGGTGAAAACATCGTTATTTTTTCGACACTGATGCACGACAACAACATCGAAACAGCTATAAAAAACCACTCAATGAAATGTTATTCCTGAGTCATAGCGGGTCATGTCATGAAAATCGATAAAATAAAATTGTGTTGATATAAATACAATTATTATTTTTACGTTTAATGGGTTTATAATAAAAGTTTTAGCAACTTTAACATTGATTAAGAAAATTGTATTGCAGAGCTCGGAACACTGCCACGGCTGCCTCTGCTGTCAAAACTAGTAAACGGAAAAGTATTACATTCAATCAAAATGTCTCGGCTATCGAAGAGAAGGGTTAAAGTTCTCCATGGTGAATATGTGAAAAAAATCAACGAAGGAAGATATTAAGGAATTATCAACTATAATCAACTGTTAGATGGTCTGCTTTGGTCTCCTCAAACACCTTGTTTTTTTTTTTAATTTACTGATTACAATAAGTTTAAATTTGTGACTTCCCGTGGCGTTGCTACAAGGTAAGATCGCAATTCTTTGTGGTTGAGTATCAAAAACTCTTGAACAATAACAATTGTAAAGTAACCATGAAAGTTTTTGGTCGATGGTCAGCAAACGCGGCACCCATCGCGCGGATAGCTTTTTCATGTCTAAAATGTCGTGCAAAATGTATCCCACTCGTTCTTTTGAAATGCCTACGGTGTCAGCTAACTCGCGTAACTTCACTTTACGATCGTTCATGCGATCAGTCGATGCACTTGTTTTACAATTTCTGGATTCGTAGCCTCTTTTGGTGTTTCAGAGCGAGGTGCATCTGCGGTGCTTGTGCGGCCCATTTTAAATTCACTAAACCACCGATAAACTGTTGTTCTCGAAGGAGCAGAAGTGGAATAATATTACGTCAACCACTGTATTGATTGTTTATGAGTTTTTCATATCAAAAATAGTGTTTAATCAGAATACAATATTCTTCTTTTTCCATTTTCTATACGAATGCTCAGGTAGTGACACTTAAACAACTGTAGTTTGTGAACAAAAAAACGCAATGTCATGAACCTTCACACATAAGCTAGTCACAGATGAACATCTCGAAAAGAATCTTGTTCATTTTTTAGTGGCGCCATCCGTTGAAAAGTTTCGGGACTTCTCAGCCCATGTAGTATTAGGTTGGGGAAAACAGTTATCCATTTTTCTTTCGGTAACTGGCTTTAGTGATCAATAACTCGCGATCATACAATTTTATGTTTAGGCTCATTGTAAAGGTGACATTTCACACTAAAACAAATCTCTTGCTGTTTTTTGTTTGTTCCATTCAGTTGTGAGTTACAGGGTATTGACAATGGAGGTCAACAAAGAGAAAAATCGGTACATTTTACACTTTTTCTCTTATAAAGGCGAAAATGCAAGCCAGGCCGTCGGTGTGAATGGTGTTTATTTATATTCTATCAAACATAACTTCTATTAAGTTCATTAAAATATCATTCTTCAATCAATCCATCGAAAGATTCGAAAATAACAAAAAACACTCATTCATCGCGACCTACTTATCCGCCAGCACGTATGCAATCAGCAATGCCCACGCTAGTTACAATAAGCACTATCCATTTGTGCGCGTCGATATTTGTGCGTTAAACTATCGACCACGAGAGTATTTACATTCTGATTTCCCCCAGACACCTTGGATTTGAAATCTCTATTAGGGAATACATGTCGGTGGAAACAAAAGCTCCCCCTACTTTCATGTATTTGCAATGCCGATTTCCCCCAGGCAGCTTGGTTTTGATGTCTCTATTAGGAAATACATTTCGGTGGGAACAAAAGATCCCTCTACTTTGATGTGCCGATTTCTCCGTATCTTCAATTTCGACCAACCGGAACGAGGTATTTCCGTTTTGAGATTTTGACGTAGGATTACGTCTTTCGGGAACATATTGGGGTACAAATTGAAAATCGAAAATCGAACACATCGTGAAAATTGTCCAATTTCAAACGCTTATTGCTCAGTCATTTCATGATGAATTAATGAAATTTTTTCGTCAATCGATTTCGGCAGTCCATAACAATTTTTGACGTAGGACTACGTCTTTCATTTCTATACCGGGGTGTAAAATCAAAGTTTCGAAAACGAAAGCGTTACGCCGGAGACCGAGATTTTGAGCGTTAATAGCTCCTAAACAACTGAACGAAATGGTATGATAAACACTTCATTCGAAAGATAAAATGTCTACGCGTTCTATACTTGTTACTTTTTGATCCAAAAACTTGTCTCAATAGTCTTAAAATTGCTTTCAAAACAAGCTATTGAAATCACCAATCAGTATATAAGCGAGCGCCGCTCGGAAATCCACTCAGTTCTAATTGAACAGCGATTGGAGCATGTTGTCGCTGTTGTGGTGAAGCTCTTCGTTTATCATGAAAGCGCGGATGAACGGTGCCACTAAGAGCCTGTTTGTGCACCTTAGGCCAGAAGAGAATCCATCAGGAGGAGAGTGATGCCACAAACGGTTCCCCGGGACGAGTTCGGAGCAGCCGCCACACACACACATACACGCGCGGAATTCTTCGCTTGGATGCCATTCAGCATCGATAAAATTCCGGAAAGATCTAATCATTTCTGGAAAATAAACTGCCAGTTCCTCTGGGAATTTAAAAATAAATTCATGTGAAAGAGTTTATTTAAATGTTTTCTATCCATGTAACACTGTGACCAAATACATTTAGTTTTGTGATTTTTCAATCAATCGCAATGAACAGGAAAGCTTCTGAAGATTATTCTTCCCCATCAGTAGGATATTTGCGTATCCAATATTGTATGCGCCCGCAATCGATTATTGCTCAGTCGCCGAAAGTTCCGAGCTCAGAGAGTTCATTCCCCTCTAGTTTGCCTTCCAAATTGCCATCGTAAACCACACCTTCTCTCGATTCAACCACACACAAAACGCATACTTAAGCGATATTCTGGTGGTGAGACACATTCATTTCTCGTGAGGACATCGACAAACAACATCGTTGCCTAACGTGCTGGAGGAGGTGGACGGCGAAGGATCGACACATACACGCGCAGAATTCTTTCCGTTTGGATGCCATTCAGCATCGAGAAAGTTCCGGAAAGATCTAATCATTGCTGGAAAATAATCTGCCAGTTCCTCTGGGAATTTAAAAATACATTCATGTGAAAGAGTTTATTTGAATGTCTTCTATCCATGTAACACTGTGACCAAATATGCTTCAATCAAGTGTTATTAACAGGTGGTTATCGAATTAGTATTAACCACTGGTGGGCTTCCAGTATCGAGGAAAATGTGGAAATATCTAACCGTTACTGAATATAATCTGCCAGTTCCCCTTGGAATTGAAAATTACATTCAAGCGAAAGAGTTTATTTTAATGTTTTCTATCCATAAAATATCCATATAATACATTTGGGTTTGTGATTTGTCAATCAAGTACAGTTAGCAGGTTAGCTTCTGAAGATTATTCTTCAGAACAAGGTTTTTCGTATTCTATATTGGATGCATAAAACCTTGTGCCTCCAACGTAACGCTCTCGTTTTCGAAGTCCCCCAAATATTCATTTATTCATTCATTCAGAATGGATTGAGATTCAACTTCAAACAAATGATCTCTAAATCAACAATAGTCCTACGTCACCCTTGCGGTTATACCATAGATATAACCCACTTCCTGTTTTTATAATGAAAAAAACTAATATATGTCATGAAACTAACTATTGAACAATTGAAAAATCTCACCCCTATCCTACTGGAATACCCACATCTGATTGGTCAAAATTGACGACACGTGCAGCGGGTCCCTAATAGAGACATCTAAACCAAACTACCTGGAGGAAATCGACATTGCAAATACATGAAAGTAGGGGGAACTTTTGTTCCTACCGAAATGTATTCGCTAACAGAGCCATCAAAACCAAGCTGCCTGGGGGAAATCGACATTGCAAATACGTGAATGTAGGGGGAACTTTTACTCCTACCGAAATGTGTTCCCTAACAGAGACATCAAAACCAAACTGCCTGGGGGAAATCAGCATTGCAAATACATGAAAGTAGGAGGCCACCAGATCATTATCAAAGAGTTTAACGATGTAATTCTTCAAACATATCCAAAATCAACAGATAGCCTAACGGAATTCTACGTCAACTATGCGGTCGTGTCTCGGACATAACTCTCCTGTGACTTTTTTTTATTGTTTGCTAGTTAGTTTCATATGATATATTATTTTATCAATTGTGATGAATTGTTATAGAGTGCTCAGATCGATTGATGCAAATATCTCGTAAATCCATCAGAAAATAACTGCCCAATAATTGTAAGCAGATGAGCCGCCGCATGTGTTGTCAATTTCGACCAATCAGAAGTGGGTATTTCTGTTAGGATAGGGATTGAGAATTTCCAACTATTCGATAGCTAGTTTCAAGACATATATTATTTGATTCATTGTAAAAAATTGTTACCGAGTGCCGAAATTGATTGACGTAAAAATCTCATCAATCCATCATGAAATGACTGAGCAATAAGCGTTTGAAATTGGACAATTTTCACGATGTGCTCGATTTTCTATTTTCAATTTGTACCCCAATATGTTCCCGAAAGACGTAATCCTACGTCAAAAGTGAAGAAGTGGTCTAATGAAACTATATCGGATAACTTACATATTCGTTTTGCGTGTCAAGGAAGATATAACAAGCTCATTCGAAGAGGCTTTCCATTTGCTTCCATCCAAACTCTACTCCGTCAAGTTGAAGGAGTTCGTTGCAGTCCGGGAATATTTTTATTATAATTATGTAATATGCTGATGCTCAACATGTTATTTTACAGGTATTCTTGAGGACATATTCGAGATTCTTGAGTATAAGGTCGCAACACTGTCCGAGGAAGAGAAAGACTGCGGATTGATTCTGGATGAAATGAGTTTAGATGAAGCAAAAGAGTTCTGCCAAAACTCCAAGCAACTCATTGGAACAACAACAACTCCCTGTTTCCAATACTCTTGCATGCGAAGCCTTATTTTTCATGCTAGTCGGAATCGCAACACGTTGGAAGCAGGTCGTAGTTTTTGAGTTTACTGGAAACAGTGTCGCGAATGAATGTTTGAAGAATGCGGTATTGGCTATCATTTCGAGGACAGAAGGAATCAAACTACATTTGCACTTCATAACAACTGATTCCGGCTCAGAAAATCAGCACTTGTGGAAAGACTTAGGGATCAATCTCAGCCGGAAAAACGATTCGCTTTCTGCTTCAATGATTCACCCATTCGATGAGAATCGCTTATTAGAAATTGTTCCCGATCCTGTCCTCGTATTCAAAAATACGGTGCATGGTTGGTTGAACAACGTTTATATTACAGTTCCGGATTGGTAGGTCAGTGAGAAAAAATTGGAATCAAACGTCGTTCGTCGCAGTCACTTAACCACTGTAGTGAACTTGAAAAAAAAACATGCTGCGTCTACGTCACAAATTGACACCTTCAGATGTATGCTTTGAAAATAAAACATCATCTGTTGATAAGATGAAGGTGTGTAATGTAACAAAATATTGCAATGGTACAGTAGCCTTCTTCTTCTTCAATGGCACTAACGTTCCTAGAGGAACTTCGCCGTCTCAGCGTAGTATTACTTGCGTCATTTTTTTTTATTAGTACTCAGTTGAGATTTCTATGCCAAATAACACGCCTTGAATGCATTCTGAGTGGCAAGCTCTAGAATACGCGTGATCACAGTGCAAGTCGGAGGAAATTTCTTTGACGAAAAATTCCCCCGACCAGAACGGGAATCGAACACCCGGCATGTTAGTTATGACCCTAACCACTCGGCCACGGGAGCACAATGGTACAGTAGCCGCAGCATTCAAATATTATGTCGAAACTGAAAATCTACCGGAACTTTTCCCGACAGCATGCTTCGTGAAAGATCTTTCAAGATGGTTTGATGTTATAAATAATCGAGCCGAAGAAAGAGTCCTGAGCTTATCCAATCATCAGAGGTATGATGAAGATATTGCTCATTTGAAGTACATGGCCCGATTAGTGTACGATCTAATGCATGATGCAGCATGTGCGACATGTGCAGCTCCTGGGAATCGAGGAATGCAGCTCCTGGGAATCGAGGAATCGAATTTTAATTTATGATTTATTTTATTTATTAAGGGACTATAATTCAACTCTGGTTCAATTACTAACAGTACTGAAATTAGATTATACGTTTCCCAAACTACAACTTAGCCTCTATTCAGTTTTTCTTGTATGTATGTATGATTGTATTAGGCTGTCAAAAAAGTCCTGCGGTATTTCCGCGAGGTGTCGTTGTAAGCGCGTAGTTCTTCTTCTTCTTTCTTTGTTTTTAAGAGGCTTTAAACTTTGCAGTTCATTCGCCTCTAAGCGCGTAGTTCTAGTTGTATTCATTGTATCGAGTCATATTATAGCTTGTTGGAAAGGTATTTTTGCGCGCTATAATATAGTCCTTGACAGTGTTTTGTTTGGTTAAGTCGTTCGTGAGTTATAGTGTCGCAAATATGGAGCAAAATAAAGAGAAAATCAGACGGCGCCAGTGGTTGTATGGTTAGCGTAACAGCCTCACAATCCGATCGGCCTGGGTTCAATCCCAGCTGGCGTCGTTGGGATTTTCTGAGGCGAAAAATCTCTGGTTACGTCTTCCTTCGGAGCGGAAGTAAAAGAAGTTGGCCCGGCTCATGAGTTGTTGAGTCTGATAGGTAGGAACAGGTGGAGTCGCCTCCCTGATGTCGGTGATTGGCACTAAAGTGGCGGAAATAGGCCGACGAAAAATAAGCGAAGATAAAAAAAAAAAAAAAAAAAAAAGAGAAAATCCGACATATTTTACAGTACTACTATGACAAAGGCAAAAATGCATCTCAAGCTGCCAATAAAATTTGTGCAGTTTATGGACCCGATACAGTTTCCATTTCCACCGCACAACGATGGTTTCAACGTTTTCGTTCTGGTGTAGAGGTCGTCGAAAATTGCGACAAAATGGCTGAATTAGCCGAGAAAGACCGGCATAGTAGCAGCCGTAGAGCATCGGCCAAGAGCTGGGGATAAGTCATCAAAGCTTGGATTCACAAAGAAGCTCGATGTATGGGTGCCACACGTTGACGCAAAACAACATCTTTGACCGTATCGACGCATGTGAATCGCTGCTGAATCGCAACAAAATCGACCCGTTTCTGAAGCGGATGGTGACTGGCGATGAAAAGTGGGTCACTTACGACAACGTGAAGCGCAAACGGTCGTGGTCGAAGCCCGCTGAAGCGGCTCAGACGGTGGCCAAGCCCTCATTAACGGCCACAAAGGTTCTGCTGTGTGTTTGGTGGGATTTCCAAGGAATAATCTATTATGAGCTGCTTCCCTATGGCCAAACGCTCAATTCGGACCTGTACTGCCAACAACTGGACCGCTTGAAGGTAGCACTCATGAAGAGGAGACCATCTTTAATAAACAGAGGCCGCATTGTCTTCCATCAGGACAACGCCAGGCCACACACTTCTTTGGTGACGCGCCAGAAGCTCCGGGAGCTCGGATGGGAGGTTCTTTTGCATCCACCGTATAGTCCGGACCTTGCACCAAGTGACTACCACCTGTTTTTGTCCATGGCGAACGAGCTAGGTAGTCAGAAGTTAGCCACTAAAGAGGCCTGTGAAAATTGGCTATCCGAGTTTTTTGCCAATATGGAAGCGAGCTTCTATAACAGGGGTATTATGAAGTTGGCATCTCGTTGGGAACAAGTCATCGAACAAAACGGCGCATATTTGACTTGAAACAGATGATTGTAACTAATTTTATGAACAAATGAAAATTCAAAAAAATACCGCAGGACTTTTTTGACAGCCTAATATGTTTATTTAGGTTCCAATATGCTAGATATACGATATATGATATGCTAGGAATTGGAAAAACTATTCAAATCAAATCAGCTCAACAGCCCAGCAGCTCAGCCGCTTATCAGCTCAGCAGCTCACCAGCTCTCTAGCTCCGTAATGAGCTGATGAGCTGCGTTTTTTTTTTAATGCGAGCCGATCCGAATCCGCTCACTATGATGAAGCGATCCGAATGAACAACTCATGAGTGGATGGCACATCTCTAATCGGAATCCAACTAAAGTTCTAATTTTGTAGGGTATATTCGTGTTAACGGCATTGGCTTTCATTAAGAATGGTTACATGGTTACAGATTTTAAGGTAGAATAAGCATGCTATAAAAATAAAAATTATGAATGAAAATTACCTTTTTCGTATCGAATATATATTCTATGTAATAAAGTAGCACGTTTTTTTCGGGAGTTGGGAAAAAATTCCAAACGAAAACTTTGTTTGATAATGACTTTTTATTATAATGGTAAGTCTTCTTGGAAATAACAAGAAAAATATAGGCAAATAGATCAGTAAATGTCTGGACTACATGTGTTTCATAATCAAACAACATGAAGTAGAAATTTTCATTCAAATTTTAACTATTCAAAACTGCCTTCGGCCCTGCTAAAAGAGAGTAATACACGATATATTTTTCATCGCGATTATAAACATTTCAGGCTATGTGACGCACACCAATAAATCGCCTCATTCGTAACCCGAAAACGTTTTTTGATTTCAGAGCCAGGTTGAAACTATCCCAGAAACGAATTTGCCGAAAATTTCACTCTCTTCAGGGAACAGAACAGAAGACTTAAAAGAAACGAAAATATATAATGAATCGATAGTATAAATTTTCACTAAATTGAAATGTGAATGCAGCTATTATTGATTTTTTTATATTTTTGGCAACACTTTAAAAAGTGGGATATCCCATTCTTGTATATTTATCTTTGTCAATTATTTTCCTCATCAACCAATCAGGAGCCGAGTGGCGAGTGATCCGAGTTTGACACGAAAAGTGGTCCGGAATCGGCCCCCTATTGCCATGTCTCGTCTCAGCAAATGAACCGTTCGAAGCTAACGGTTGACCAGAAACGTCAAAAATTGGCCAACAGAAGAGGCGTTGTGTCCCATCAGGACAACGCAAGGTCACACAATTCCGAGAGCTTGATTGGTATGTTTTAATGCATCCACCATATAGTCCGGACATAGCACCAAGCGATTAGCACCTTTTTCTTGCATTGCAAATTTTCCAGAGTGATAAGAAATTGGGATCATGAGAAGATTGTAAAAATCTATTGCTAGAGTTTTTCCCCGATAAAGACTACGACATCTATGGTAGAGACATTATGAAGCAATATTTTACAATATAACGGTGCATATTTGACCCAAATCGGACAATCCGAAGCGTATTGAAAATTGTGTTTGAATTTCACCCAAAAATAATGGGTTACTTTTTCCCCAAACTAATATTTTTAAGTGATTTGCGCTCCGGTGATAAACTGCAAAAAACGTAAAATACTTTGCCAGCATACCAAGTGTTAAGACTGGCAAACACCTGTAGACAGCAAGATAATTCCCAATAAAGGGTGTGTCACATCAAATTGCATCACGGAAAAAACGCTGTAGAAATTCGCCCATTAGACCGATCCTTTGAAAATTTTAGACAGTAAAATAAAAACTATTAAACAACTTTTGACATTTTCTTTTTAATTCATACTTCGAGCCCAAGCCCGTATGCTCGCACCTTCCTCTTTACCCCGTCCATAAGGTTCTGTACAACGTCAGGTTGTAGTTTTTTTGAACAGAAATCCATTTTCTCTTGAAGTCCGCCTCCGATTTGACAACTTTTGGGTTCTTCCGGCAGGCCTGCTTCATAATCGCCCAATATTTCTCTATTGGGCGAAGCTCCGGCGCGTTGGGCGGGTTCATTTCCTTTGGCACGAAGGTGACCCCGTTGGCTTCGTACCACTCCAACACGTCCTTGGAATAGTGGCACGAAGCGAGATCCGGCCAGAAGATGGTCGGGCCCTCGTGCTGCTTCAATAGTGGTAGTAAGCGCTTCTGTAGGCACTCCTTAAGGTAAACCTGCCCGTTTACCGTACCGGTCATCACGAAGGGGGCGCTCCGCTTTCCGCAAGAGCAGATCGCTTGCCACACCATGTACTTTTTGGCAAACTTGGATAGTTTCTGCTTGCGAATCTCCTCCGGAACGCTGAATTTGTCCTCTGCGGAGAAGAACAACAGGCCCGGCAGCTGACGAAAGTCCGCTTTGACGTAGGTTTCGTCGTCCATTACCAGGCAATGTGGCTTCGTCAGCATTTCGGTGTACAGCTTCCGGACTCGCGTCTTCCCCACCATGTTTTGCCTTTCGTCGCGGTTAGGATCCTTCTGAACCTTGTATGTACGCAGGCCCTCCCGCTGCTTGGTCCGCTAGACGAATGAACTTGACAAATTCACCTTATTGGCGACATCCCGGATCGAACTTCTCGGATCACGTCTAAACTGCTTAACTACGCGCTTGTGATCTTTTTCACTGACGGAGCATCTAGTTTTGCCGTTCTTCACCTTCCGGTCGATGGTGAGGTTCTCGATGTATCGTTTTAGTACTCTGCTGACCGTGGATTGGACGATTCCCAGCATCTTACCGATGTCCTGATGTGACAACTCCGGATTCTCGAAATGAGTGCACAGGATTAATTCACGACGCTCTTTTTCGTTCGACGACATTTTTCCAAATTTACGAAAAATTGACAGTGAAGCATGCTCAACATGATCTATACACTCTTATCTGATTATAAGCGAAAGCTGAAGAAATAATTCCTAAAAATTAAATTTCTACAGCGTTTTTTCCGTGATGCAATTTGATGTGACACACCCTTTATATTGTACATTACATATCATAAACATAAACATTTCAATAAAGTAAAGAATAAACATTTACAAAATATTTTTCGTAGACCGAGCTCAATGTTGTGTGGTTAAACTTTTCACAACGAAAACTGGAACTCCCATATTATTGATCGGTTTGTTGCGTGTCTCACTCACATAAACTTCTGCAAGCAAAGTTCAATTCCAATCACACTTTTTTCCCCTAGGAGTGGCATACCTTGATTTACTTCCCCGAAAAAATTCAATTAAATAAATGCACTCTATCTTTAGTCCTTTATTTCCGACAGGGCATCACATCTCCTTGCGTCGCACGTCCCTGTTACCTGCTACCGAAAAGCGGGGACCTTCAATTAGCGGTCCCAACCGGAGCACCTTCAAAGTCCCGCCCAGGCCAAGGACAATTAACACCTCCTTCCAGTGTTGATCCTGCACGAAGCAAAACACGACAAATTTCCGGGGAAGCGTCACGATTTGGGAGGTCTCACACTCGGGTGACAAATGATTACACTAACAGAAGAAAAGGGGGAAAAGCACTGTTTGCGATCGGCTTCTTGAATTCACTCGAAACGCTCTAAACTGCCAGAAGAGGCTGCGGACGAGGTATCACTTCTCGGTAACAATGACAGCGACAGTTTCGGCTCGAGAGGGTTAAGCCTTCTGAGCCGGTGTCTATTTACCCAAGAAATCTTTATTTTTTCAATCTCCGACTATGGGTTCCCGGGGACACATTAACATTAGAATAAACTGCAGAAAACTCTTATCGCCCGCTTCCCGAAGTGTGTAAAGTTTGAAGAACGAGTTAAGGGCAAGTTGTTTACACTCCAAACAAAAGTATCGAGTGAAAGAGTCGTTTTGGAAGAATTTTGATTCCGTCCAGGCAGAACAGGAGATAGAAGAAATTGTCTTCGATGGTGCTGCTTCTGTTATTCTTCCCATCAACGCAATGCTCGTTGAGGTTTGAAGACGGCAGGAGACGTTATTTGCATAAATGCCTAACGAGAATCGCTGTGTTTTTCTTCCAACTGAAGTGCAATTCCTATGTTACAGATTATATCACGCTTGTCATTGTGTAGAAACGCTGTCAATGGATGGAATATTGCTTAAATCCACCGTAGCAATAATGGCGTCCTTCTCCGCCGCGGCCATTAGTGCCCTTAATTCGATTAACCGCCACTCGACGCTCTCTGTTTGCGAAGCACTCAAAAATTTCAATTCCTGGCCAAAGTAGACCTCCCTCCAGAAGGGATGAATTTCTGCCAACGGATCCACCAACAGTCAACCGATTGTCGCTCATTAAAAGTTTTCCCGCCCAAACCCTTCCGAATCGGAAGAGGTTTCGTTGTCATTAGCAATGGGCCGAATCCCTGGCTGGCAAAAAGGGTTCTCGGAATATTGTTATTGTTTGCCAAAGCGCAGCGGAATAAAACAAACTCCCGGTCGGGAAAGAGGCTGCCGCAGTGTTTACCGTTTTCCGCTAGAGGGTAAGCCAATTTTTGGGCGAACCCCTGTTTCTTACGTTCGGGTTTTTTACTCCACGCTATGAAACATCCAGGATTCGCCATGTGTACCGACAGCGGAATTTGTTTTATTAAATCACCCATTTGACGTGAAGTTTGACGAGAGCTCGTGTGACGTAGTCTGGCGGGAAGAAAGAAAAAGGGCTGTGAGGACGACATTTTGTGCAGAGGCTCTGATTTCAAATCCCTTTCCGCATCACCTCGCAGAAACCTAAAAAAAAATGGGATGATAATAATGCCCCGGTCTCCGCCGGCTTTAAATAACGCGGCAACGATTTAATTTCTATATTTAATAATTAATGCGAGGGTGCGTATGCGTGCGCTGTGTTGGCCTTTTGTATTATTATTATTATTTGAAGCAGGAAATCAGTGCACTGCTGGGATTAAACAGGGGCAGGGATGTCGTTTGGGAACCCTTTTCGCAGGATGTTTTATTAAATTTCGGATTTGGGTGATGGAAAATGACGACAGTGATGATGATGATGGAGTTTACATTTTAGACGAAGACTTTCGAGCGATAAAGCATATATGTATTTGAGTGTCGAGAATTCATACCAGCTATGTACAGTGCCAGATTTATAGCAGCGGATATGCATATATACTGCAGCAAATCATGTGCATATTTTCTTTTGTATGTTATGGCAGAAAATTACCTACTTTGCCAGGACATCAACGTAATAATATAGTCATACAAAATTAGTTCACAAATTAAGAAAAATGACTTACATTAGCAGTGTATTTTTTGTTTTCGCTATCACTGTACATTAGAGTGCCAATGGATGTATCGGAAAAAAGTGACCCTCGAATTTTCAAAGCGAACTTGATTAAAAATGTTGATTCCCACGAAAAACTATCCTATGCAAAATATCAGCTCAATCGGACTTCATTTACTAGTGTCGCACAGCGGTCAAAGTTTGAGTTTTTTGAAAACCGAAAAATCACCCAAGGGAAAAGTAAAGGAAATCGGGATTCTCGAAAAAAATTTGTTGATGCCAAATGTCTTCAAATTGCATGAAACGTCGAGATCTACTGTCAGCTCAAAAAATTTGTTTTGTCAAAAATCGACGCTTTGTCGTTTTTTCGAAATACGGGGCAACACGAATGGTTTGGGGTGCCAATGAAAATCGTCATATCGATTTTTCATACGGGACTCCCTGCGAAATGTTAACTTGCACGATGAAATACCCTCTGCAAAGTATTAGCTCATTCGGACTTCATTTACTATTGTCGCAGATGTGGAAATTATTTTTTTCCGAAAACCGAAAAATCACCCAAGGGGAGAGTAAAGGAAATCGGGGTTTTCAAAAAAAAGTTGATTCCAAATGTCTTAGAATTGCATGAAACGTCGAGATTTACTATTATCTCGAAAAAAAATTCGTCAAAAATCGACTTTTCAGACAAAAACGACCAAGTGTCGAAAAGTTAATTTTTGACACAAATTTTTTTTCGAGATAACAGTTAATCTCGACGTTTCATGCAATTCAAAGACATTTGGTATCAAAACAAATTTTTTTGAAACCCCCGATTTCCTTGAATTTTTACATCTGCGACAATAGCAAATGAAGTCCGACTGAGCTAATACTTTGCAGAGGGTATTTTATCGTGCAAATTAACATTTCGCAGGGAGTCCCGTATGAAAAATCGATATGACGATTTTCATCGGCACCCTAAACCATACGTTTTGCCTCGTATTCCGAAAAAACGACAAAGTCCCAGAGCGTCGATTTTTTGACAAAAAAAATGTTTTTAGATGACAGTAGATCTCAACGTTTCATGCAATTTTTTTTTTCGAAAAACCCGATTTCCTTTACTCACCAAGTTCGCTTTGAAAATTCGAGATGGCCATTTTCATTGGCACTCTACTGTTTACAGCGATCGATCCGATGAACCTAATTTTCCTTTACTCGGTCACACATTTCGACTGGAGTGATGCGAATTTCGCACTGGATGTTGTCTCTGAGCTCTTCTGAAGTCGCTGACTTCTTGGCATAGACTAGTGACTTGACATAGCTCCATAGAAACAAATCCAATGGCCTCAAATCGCATGAACGAGGTAGCCAATTGACAGGTTCATTTCTCGAAATAGCAAATTAACCAAAAAATTCACCAATTTCAGATGGATTCACTACCTGCGGTTGCGATATTTTCGTTGTTTCGTGCGGGGCAGCTTCTCGTTGGCACGGGAACATCCAACAGCGAAAATGTGGACCCAAGTTTGGTCACCAAACTATGCACAGCCTGCCGGCTGGGACGAATATTACGACCGGAAATTGGTTGAAGTCGCTACCACCGACTCTGAATTTCGGTAGTAATTTTTGGCAGTTATTAAGCGTTGCTTGTTCGTGTACTTTACCATAATGAAAATTATGCTTTTGAAAACGTTTTAACATTGCACAATGGTTCAGGAGATGTATTTAAGTGGAAATTAGCATTTAGAGCTCGACAGTTATTCTCTAGACAAAAACTGTCTTCGATAAAGTTGTTACATATGATAGAGCGCTCATTTTTATGTTGTCAAAAATAGGGTGACCAAAACTGTCGATGAAATAAAAAATATAACTTTCTTATCTTTATAGATAGAGGCAGGGCTTGGGAATATTGTTAAGCTTGTTAAGTAATATTGAAAATATATTTTAATCAGTGTAACGCGTTTATTTTGCTTGTCGATGCTGCTGTCACTCACTCGACGTCAAACAAATTTACAACTGTGTTCATTCATATTCATTCTGTGCTATCTGAGCTTTCCTTAAAGTTCGAGTCATGAGAATTCATTCACATTTATTCATTGCCATTGAATTGTCAGGAATGTTGTGACTGTTCATTTTCAATATCCCAATAAGTGTGTGATTTTCTCATTGAGTCAGTTACTCCGAAAGCGCAACGCAAATCGGTGGCGCAAGCATAAATGCCAATAAAAGAACAAGATCTGCAAGCACACACACAGCTAAGGATTGCATATGCTTGGACGGCGAGAAAGTGTCTTGGACACCACCATTTTATGTTCGTGTGTTCGGAATTTGAGTCAAAAATTAAATGTTCTAAATTTGAGTCGAGACGGTATTTTTTTACATCGGAATTGGAGTCTTTTGAAACATTTCTGACAAGTGGAATTGGGATTGCATATTCACTATGTAAAATGGAAGCATTTCAACTGAGACGGAGACCTTGCATGCTTTCACAATTTAATTTATTATAACTATTATGACTAACTACTATCTTCCTCAACGAATTTCTCCGTTTTGTCAGTGTCCGAGAACGATGGTGATAGTGAATGAACTGGTATATTAATATCAATGAATGAGAAAACTAGGGATATTTCCTTTTGCTCAAATTCCGTGAACGCAGAGCAGAGCGAAAAAGAGAATGAACGAAACTGAATGAATCAACTGTGAGTGGCTGGCTGTGATTATGAGGTTTGGCGTTGGTTCATTTTCGGTATCCCGAATGCAATGGTATAATGATCGAATGTGGTCGAAAATTCAGCTGAAAAGATGACTTTTTGCTCGAACTTTTATATTTCAAATTCTACATACAAACTGTCTTCGAAAGACTTTTAGAACTGGCTAATACAAACATTTTACGATGCAGAACTTGTCAATATCTCAACTTAACTCAAAGTTATTGATATTTCTTCCCAAAAAATACGCTCTCTTCAATTGTTTGTCATTCTTTCTGGGGCAAACATAAACAAAGTTTATTGACGGCATTTGAAAGAGTATATTTCATTCTACATGATGTGTGATTTTCAACACTATGTTATTTTTTGTGTTTGAGTAAATTAAAATTGACCTCATGAGTTTTTGGGTAGAAAAACATCAATAACTTTAAGTAGGTTTGAGACATTGACAAGTTCTGTATCGCAAAATGTTGGTATTGATAAGCTCTAAAAGTTGTACGAAGACAGTTTTGATGTAGAATTTGAAGTATAAAAGTTAAAGCAAAAAAAAAAAGTTTTTTCATGGTCACCCTAATAAAAATAAGAAAGTTAGATTTTTTATTTCATCGACAATTCTGGTTACCCTATTTTTGATAACATGAAAATGAACGCTCTATCATATGTAACAATTTTGCTGAAGACAGTTTTTGTCTAAAACAAATATCTCCCACAAAGTTATCGATGTTTTTTTAGCCAAAAACTCATGGTTTCAATTTTAATTTACTCAAACACAAAAAATAACATATTTTTTAAAATCACATATTATAAAGAGTGAAATCTGTTCTTCCAAATTCCGTTAACAAACATTTTTTTTATGTTTGCCCCAGAAAGAATGACAAACAAATGAAAAGAGCGTGTTTTTTGGGGAAAAATATCAATAACTTTGAGTGAAGTTGAGGTAATCACAAGTTCTGCATCGCAAAATATTTGTATTAGTAAGCTCTAAAAGTCTTCCAAAGACAGTTTGTATGTAGAATTTGAAATACAAAAGTTAGAGCAAAAAACAAAAAACAGTTTTTTTCATGGTGACCCTAACGTAACTTTGAAAAAAGATGCTATATCGGTTATTTCAAGAAATAGAAAAAAAAACTTTGTTCTACAAAGATATCTCAAATGACTGTCAAATTGTCGAACTACAATTACCTCTATCTATAATGATAAGAAAGTTAGGTTTTTCATTCTATCGACAATTTTAGTCACCCTATTTTTGATAACACAAAAATGAGCGCTCTATCATATGTAATGTCGAAGACAGTTTTTGTCTAGGGAATAACTGTCGAGCTCTAAATGCTAATTTCCACTTAAATACATCTCCTGGGCCGTTGTGCATTGACAGATCATTAAAATGTGTTGAGGGTTCATTCACACGAAGACACCAAACTGTCAAGTCGCTAATGGATGACATTTTTATAATTGACGATAATTAAGGAATATAATAACCATCTAGGATGTATTTCTAAGGAACATAATTGTTTTGTATGTTCATAAATTGTCATTTACTTAAAAAAATGTTATTGATTGATGAAACTTTACAGAAAAAAATATACACATAACGATTATTTAGTGACCGATATTTGTTTTTATTTTATAAACTAATTTCTCATTGAATATGTATTAGTATGTCCAATTTTTTCCTTTAATTGACCCTCTCACAGCCTCTGTCTCACAGTCCGGGAATCAATAATTTTGTTTTGAGGAGGCTTAATTGCATGAAGCTGAATGAAGTTGAAGAAAAACATTTTCTGGAGTTTTTTTTTCATTTAATTATATTTTTTTATTTATAAAGAAAATTTAAAATTGCAAAATTACAGAGACACGCACCGCCTGTGATATAGTTATGATTTTGCGCGTGAGAACAGGAGGGTTTAAAGTAGAGGAACTGGTACAAATTCGGTACCCCGTGGGTAATTTGGTACCCACCCGGATCTCCGGCGGTAATGAGCGCACTCTGGTGGTGAATAAAAAAAGTAATGTAATAATGTTCTAGTAATGTAGTAACAAACGTCAGAGGCCAAAAACCCAAAATATCTGTGTTTTTAAAAAAAAAAAGATTTGTTGTTTTTGAAATCTCGAAAATTTTTCTTGTGCGTCTTTTGAAAAATCATTAAAAATCGAATAGTGAGCCAATAAAAAATTTTAAAGCTGATTTGAATCAAGAAATTGATTTTCATCAACGAATTCGAGTAAATGTAGCGAGATTTTAGTCACAAATTTCATAGATTTCATTCCAAAGTGAAAATTCGGTATGCGGGTAATTTGGCACCCCAAATGTAAACATAGTGTTGATGATTCCATGGGCCTATACCGCCTGCACAGATTGCGAGACTGATCACTAAGCTAGCGACTTTTGTAAAGGCTTTTGATTCGTTTTACTTTTTTAGTTAGAAATAAATCAAGATGAAATTTGTTCACTTTTTCTTGAAAAATCGTTTTTTTGTTCCTCTTTGTTTTGTAAAATTGCATGCTTTTTCGTCAAAGTTGAGTTAATTTACGTAAGATAGTGTACTTCATTTCAATTTTGTATGAAAATGTCAAAAAATTCATTTTTCAGTGATTTCAGGACGCTTTCTTTTAATCTGAAAAATAAAAAAATGGGGTGTCAAATTTATACCCAGACATCTCGGGTACTCGAATTTGAGTTTGAGCTCCGAGCCAAATCAAGATTTTTGAAATCGATTTGCGGGGAATTGTCCGCAATATATCCCTTCATAAGCTGGCGTAATATGATGAAATTCCGAACATTGGCCAAGATTTTTTTTTTATTTATAATGATACTACATCCCATTGAGAGATTAGATCTTCTTCACAATTTTTCGTCAATAATCCCGATCCATGGCTGCAGTTCTCCAACTCCCGGCTGCACCGATTCTTGCCAAGTCCTGCTCCACCTGGTCCAACCACCTCGCTCGTTGGGCTCCTCTCCTTCTTGTTCCTACCGGATTCGATGTGAACACCATCTTTGCAGGGCTGCTGTCCGGCAATCTTGCAACATGCCCTGCCCATCGCTCTCGTCCAGCCTTGGCGACTTTCTGAATGCTGGGTTCGCCGTAGAGTTGCGCCAGTTCGTGGTTCATTCTCCTTCTCCATACTCCGCATTCCTGTACACCACCGTATATTGTTCTGAGCACTCGGCGTTCGAAAACTCCAAGCGCTTGGGAGTCCTCTTCAAGCATCGTCCATGCTTCGTGCCCATAGAGAACAACCGGTCGAATTAGGGATTTGTACATGGTACACTTCGTAAGGGGTCGGAGTTTGTTGGACCTCAAGGATTTACGGAGCCCATAGTAGGCACGACTTCCATTGACAATGCTTCTTCGAATTCCACGGCTGTTGTTGTTGTCAGGTGTTATCAACGAGCCAAGGTAGACAAATTCCTCTACCACCTCGAGCTCGTCGCCGTCGATCACAACACTACTACCAAGAAGAACTCTGTTGCGATCAGTCCCTCCAGCTAGCATGTATTTAGTTTTAGACGCATTGTTCCCAAGCCCAATCAGCCCTGCTTCGTGTTTCAGTCGGGTATACAAGTCGGCTACCGTCGCATGTGTTCTTCCGATTATATCCACGTCGTCGGCGAAGCAGATAAACTGGCTAGACTTGTTGAAAATCGTGCCCCGCATGTTGAAGCCCGCTCTCCGCATAACACCTTCCAGCGCCACGTTGAAGAGCAGATAGGAGATTCCATCGCCTTGTCGAGGTCCCCTGTGAGTCTCAAATGATTCCGACAGCTCACCTGAGATCCACACACTGCACCGCACACCGTTCATCGTTGCCTGAATCAGTCTTGTCAGCTTTCGGGGAAAGCCGTGTTCGTCCATGATCCTCCATAGCTGTCGTCGGTCGATTGTATCATATGCGGCCTTGAAGTCGACGAAGATGTGGTGTGTAGGGACCTGATACTCGCGGCACTTTTGGAGGATCTGCCGCAGTGTAAAAATCTGGTCGGTCGTTGAGCAACCGGGCATGAATCCGGCCTGATAACTTCCCACAAATCTACTTACTATTGGCGATAGGTGGCGGAAGAGGATCTGAGACAAAATTTTGTAGGCACCATTCAGGATTGTGATGGCACGATAGTTCCCGCAATCCAACGTGTCTCCTTTTTTATAGATGGGGCAGATTACCCCGTCTTTCCACTCCTCCGGTAGCTGTTCTGTGTCCCAGATCCTGACTATCAAACGGTGCATACACTCTACAAGTTTTCTCGGACCTCCCTTGAAGAGCTCTGCTACGAGGCCATCCTTACCAGCTGTTTTGTGGTTCTTGAGCTGAATCATGGCCTCCTTAACTTCACCCATCGTCGGGGGTGGTACGTCGTCGTTGTTCATTGCACCGGTGTAGTCCTCCTCAACGCCGTCTTGGTCTACTGTCTGCGCGCTGTTCAGGTGTTCATCGTAGTGCTGTCTCCACCTTTCGATCACCTCACGTTCGTTCGTCAAGATGCCTCCTTCCTTGTTTTTGCACATTTCGGCCCGCGGCAAAGGCCTTTGTGCGAGGCGTTTAGTTTCTTGAAGAACTTCCGCGATTCTCGAGAACGATAAAGCAGCTCCATCTCCTCACACTCTTTCTCTTCCAGGCGGCGCTTTTTTTCCCGAAAGAGATGTGTTTGCTGCCTTCGTTTCAGTCTGTATCGTTCCACGTTTTGTCGAGTCGCTCGTTGCAGCATGGCTGCGCGTGCTGCATCCTTCTCGTTCAGGAGCGCTTGGCACTCGTCGTCAAACCATTCGTTCCGTTGTCCTCGTTGTTCATACCCGATGACGTTCTCTGCTGTGCTGCTAATTGCTAATTTTAAGGAGTTCCAGCATTCATCGAGGGGAACAACATCACATTGGCCAAGAGCTAAGTCCAAAAAGACAAAATGGGGTACCGAATTTGTACCAGTTCCTCTATGTTTTAATGTCAAGTACTACATTAATTTTCTAATGACTTTTGACGTAGGATTACGTCTTTCGGGAACATATTGGGGTACAAATTGAAAGTCGACAATCGAGCACATCGTGAAAATTGTCCAATTTCAAACGCTTATTGCTCAGTCATTTCATGATGGATTGATGAAATTTTCGCGTCAATCGATTTCGGCACTCCATAACAATTTTTTATATTGAAGAAAAAAAATATGTCATGAAACTAATCATCGAACAATTGAAAAATCTCAACCCCTATCCTAACGGAAATACCCACTTCTGATTGGTCGAAATTGACGACACATGCGACGGGTCCCTTACAGAGACATCAAAACCAAGCTGCCTGGGGGAAATCGTCATTGAAAATACATGAAAGTAGGGGGAACTTTTGTTCCTACCGAAATGTATTCAATAACAGAGACATTAAAACAAATCTGCCTGGGGGGAATCGACATTGCAAGTATATGCAAGTCGGGGGTATTTTTATATTGCAAGTAAGGTGAGTGATACGATTAATTCTAGTAAATAAAATTTAAATTTGGAACTTTAATGTTGGTCGCTTCGTGAAATTTCATATCAATGACCGATCGTGTACTGTGTAAAATTTAGCACAAGTGTAAGCGTAAAATTTCATATGGTAGCAGTTGTGTTAAAAATGACTTGATATATGAAACGATTTATATTGAAAAACCTTTAAAACTTCGAACAAATTTAGGATTTTTTATTACTAACTTCGTTGTGTGCGTAACACATGCGCTCTCCGTGTGTATACACAAGAAATTTTTCGGTTTTTCGTATCCTATATTGGATGCATAAAACCTTGTGCCTCCAACGTAACGCTCTCGTTTTCGAAGTCTCCCAAATATTCATTTATTCATTCATTCAGAATGGATTTAGATTCAACTTCAAACAAATGATGTCTAAATCAACGATAGTCCTACGTCACCCTTGCGGTTATACCATAGATATAACCCACTTTCTGTTTTTTTTATACAATCAACGTTGGTAGACCGCGGCCCTACATTCAAACAATTAGTCGTCCTTTATACCCGAAAGTCTGGCCACCTCTGCTATAGAACGTTTGGAGTAGATCATAGCAGATCAGATTTCGATCTAAGTAGCAGTTTAATGCACCGCTCTCATCATTTCATTACGCTAAGTATTTATCTAGGATATGAGCTTTGGAACCTCTCCAAAAAATGGAGTTGAGAATAGCTCAAGTTTCATTTCCATTCTGACACTAGCCACCTCAGCTGATCCAACGCGGACCTCATGGGTACCTTTAGCTCGCGCACAGTGCTTCAGGCGATAAACAGTTAGAGACCGCTCGGTCCGATTAGAGGATGATTATTAATTATCCGCATTTTACCGGTCCTTAACGTTTGTTTGCCACTCGCCGCTGCTGATTGTCTCCGTGACAAGTTAAAGATCGATCCCCTCGGTGGCGCACTACGATCGCTTCCATAGCGAAACGGTGGGCCCCCAGAAGTTTACGGCAGCGGAGGTTGTGCGAGAGATATGTGCGAGAAGATTAGCGGTGACCAGCTCTCGTACGGGGAAAACATGTTTCTCTACGTGCGATGCGGCACAAATTACGATTATTAGTTATTCGTGTAGATCTAGGTTCGCTAACTGTTAATTTGTGTTGCGGCGTGTTCATTTTCTTCTTTAATTTGATCGCTCCGAGTGCTGCTGCTGCTGATGCTCTGGTGGCGTTGATGGTGATGTTCATATTGATGATGATGATGGTCATCCTCTCCCGGAGTTTGGGCAATTGAAGTACCGGCACGGATGGTTCAATACCGAAAAGTACCATTCGCTGAAGAGCATATCATTAGCAGCGGGAAAGATTGACGAGCCGTTGTCGCACCTTTTTTTCCCTAACACTCCGGTTCAAATAGGGGTTTCCATCGGAACAACAAAAATTGAGAGCATCTTCAAAAAAAAACAATCATGTCAAAATTTCAAAGTTGGCAGCACTTCGTGAACCGGTTAGCATCTGTCAGTAGCCCCAGCCACATCAAACGAGACAACCGTAAACAAATTTGTCCCAAATTTCACGCCGGCAAGCGCAAATTATCCCATATCATCAAAAACCAACTATACTTGACATCACTTTAATGGCTGTAATTGAAAATTATGTTGTACGCATGCAAATGAGCACCGGGCCAACAACTTTATCGCCATCGACGAACGAACGGTTCCTCTCTCCAGGTGTGTTCGGCTCCTTGCAAAGTGTCGCACCGTTCGCCGCCGAAAATACTACTCAAGGCTCCTCGTTGCAAAACAGTGATTACATCGATGATAAATTTGCGTCGTTTGGACGTCGCATCCCCGCGTCGCAACTGCAGGGCTTCATAAATTTCCAGCTTGTAATAACACTAATTATATATAATAAATTTACCTTTAATGCGTCCTCTCGCAAGAGAACGCTGAAGTCCTGCGCGGTAAGAAGAAAGCAATCGAAAGGATGGCAAGCGAACATGCGTAACAAACATTTGGCACATTTACGGTTGAAAGCTGCGCTGCAAGTCGAATGCCTCCCGGGACCGGAACCGATCGGTTGAGGAAGTGCTCTTTTGGGAATCTGTGTCAGATGACAATGCGGTTGCTTCACGTATCAGAGAGAATTCGCCCGGATGGTGTGTTTATTGAGCATAACTAACAATCCGATCGGATGATTATTCATGGGCAGCAATTAGTTTATTGTTTATTTTTACCCACCGCGAACAGTATTTTGCAAGGGACGCCCTTGCGAACCCCCGTTCCGATTTATTTTACCACTTTGAATGCCTTTTTCACGGCTCGTTGATTTATTCCCATTTCCTCCGCACCTCTTACAGGTAGGTGGATCGATTTCATTTTAATACCCGCTTCCAGCGATTGGTTTATTTATTTCACGTCTCTACTTTTTTATAATTAAACTTTCTCACTTTTCGTTCGATCAGTGGTGATCGATGCGAAATCCTCGAAATCGAAATCTATTTGTTTCCCCAACTGAACCTGTCGATTTGACACTACAAATGATCTGATAACAATGGTAACCTGTGTGTTTGCGTACCCACAGGTTGTTAGTTTAACAGATTGGCCGCAAGCTCCCCTTCCGGCGACTTGCAAGAGTCTAATTACCGTTTATTCACGGCGCCGTTTACCGTGAATTCGACAGTTAGCTGTGTTTGTTGACTCGCTAGAGTGACTTAATTCTGCGTTCGGCCTGATGAAACTAGCCGATAATCGTCGATGGATTGACCTGAACGAACCCGAGGCGTTCCGTTCCGATCGCTGCCTTTCGTCTCAATTGTCCGGGGCTTCCTGCCGTCGTCCGATCGACCCGCGGATCCGCGTGGCTTACACACGCGGTCTAATTTCCGATTGACGACGGTGACGATAGACAATGAACCGTCCGAAATCGTGCTCGACAGGGAACGGGGGGCGTGGCATGGAGCCGGTGCACAAACAAGTCGACGTTTTTTCTTTACCTTCAGAGGTGTGAATTGATTGCGAACAAACAGACCGTCACTTTTCGGTGGATGGCACACACTGTGAAATGTGCGCACAGCAGCAGCAGGATTCGGAGAGTTTACAATCAACGGGTTGGGACTATTGGCGGCTTCCTCTTGTGACATGAGGGTAGCCATTATCTCCGAAAAGACCGAATTTCAATGGCAGTTCCTGCAGCGATGGCATGACCAATGGATTTGGTCACACCGGCCGTGTGATCTGATTCAATTCAACAGAGTTAAGCTGTTCGTGGTTTGTCTTCGGACTTCAATCTGACTTCGCGACCGATTCTTGTAATTGTGAGGAAGTGCTTTAAGAGGGTTAGAAGGTGGTTTATTTTCACAATGTTAAAGCTTTGCCGTTCTACGCATAGTGAATGTAAAGACATGGGTCACCTAAGCAACTTTGTATACTTGAAATATTTGGAAAAAAAAATTAGAAGGAAAAGCCAAAAATGTTTTCTTAATTGTTTCCAAAAATTTATAATTTAAAATCTATTTTTTTTTATTAAATCATTTATTTTTACAGGCTCAGTTACATAAGTTTAAAGGAGCCAAACTCCTGACAATCAGACACGAATATCGATAACTTTTAGGAAGACATATATTTGGGACATGTAATCAAGGTCTAAGCTAGCCAACACATCTTCCTCTAGCCCGAAGAGAGTTTTCCACCATGCAGATCTCTTTTCTCTTTTTTGAAAGTCGAAAACAAGTTTTCGGAACATTCTATTTAGATAAAATTATAGTGTCGTATGAGAGTTAAAAGGTTTACTATCTGTTTTCAGAATAATGGTTTTTATTTCTCTAAAAAATACGATTGTATGTGCTAATGTATGAAAATTGACTCAAACTCATAATCGTTCGCTGACTGAAATCTCTACTCGATTTCGAAGGCGTTGGCCAATTTCCTAATTCCATCATTATTATGGTATCTCTTGTTCATTGCAACTATCTTTAGCTGTCTTCAGTCTTATCTACGAGTTTTTTGGTGTATTCAGAAGGTATATTTATCAATTTTTTACATTAAGTGATTTTTAAAATCGTTATTTTTAAAAATCTAATGGTTTCTAAATTCCCTACACAGATAACTTTCCCAAATTCTATCCCATTTTGTTGGTACTTTGCTTCATATTTTCCTTCAGGATGATCGAGTAAACATTCTGACCCAATCCACCATCGATGAAACCCAAATTCCTCATACATGCACTCTCATATCATCCCTCCACCACCACCATGTTTAAACATTGCTTTTGGATTTTTTTTACGTTTAATTCAACGCTAGCTTCCTCCATACGAAACGATACCCAATCGGAGTCAAAAATATCAAATTAGGACCCATATATGGAAATAACATCTTACCAGTAAGACTTTGAAGTGTTCATGCTGCTTGGAATAATAAAATTAGAGTTACTGATCTTTTTTTTTGCTGAGAAACGGTTTGTTCCTCTGTGCTCGGGCATTCAAGTTGCTCTTCCTAGCACATTACAAACTTTTTGTTTGCTCAATTTGGTTTTTATCGATGGTGTAACGGATCAGAATGTTTACTTGAACATCCTAAAGGTGTAGTATGTAGCAAAGTGTGAACAAAATGAGATGGAATCGAGGATTCAAGTTTTGCCAAGACAATGACCCAGAGCTCAAGACATATGAAGTTCACACATGGTTACATTACAATTACTCAAAAGTTATTGATATTCCTCCACAATCTTCCGACATCACTTTTAAGACGCGACGCGAGACAAGACATAACACTTACTGTTCTTACTTAATTAAACGAATTAAAATTTACCTTATGTCGACCGGTTTCGGGCGCGAAGCTGCACATCTGCGGGACAATGTCCGACTGATTACATCTTCGTACATGTTGCGTAGTCGTCCGAAGATTTAAGAGATAAGTTACTGAATTCTCTGCTCCGTCAAGTTGTACAAGCACGATGTGATGGGTGGAACGTCTTCATTCAACAGCGGCTTCTGGGAGTTGCTGATGAACATTGATTCCCATGCGTTAAGTTGTGACGATTTTTGGACATATTTAATCAGCTTTGCTTTCGTCCAATCGATTTTATGGTCGAGGCTGGTGGTGTGTGCCGCTACTGCTGATTCGTTCGATTTGTTGTTCTCTACCGCTGTTTTATGCTCCCTTATGCGTACCTTTATTTTCCTGCGAGTTTGCCCGATGTATACAGCGGGCCAATCTCGGCGCGGTATTTAGTAGATCCCGGATTTCTCATCGGGAGGAATCTTGTCCTTGAGGTTACACAATAAATCACGAAGTGTATTCCCACTTTTGTACACTATGTGTAGTCCTTGCCGTTTGAGCGTTTTTTTGATGGGGTTCGTGATTTTGGGATAAAAAGGTAGAGTTATTCTTTTTATGTCGTCTATCTCCGGTTGTAGTGTTGTGATGTCTCGTGTGTATTTCTTGCGTTTGTGTTTTCGGAAAACCTTCTCGACAAATTCCTTTCCATAACCATTTACTGTGGCCGCTTTGTAAATCAGTTCTTTCTCCTTGGAAAACTCTGCTTTTTCAATGGGGACATTGTAAAGGCGGTGTGCCATGGAGTGGAAGGCGGCTTGTTTTGACGTAGAACTACGTCTTTCATTAAGGGTGCCAAATCAGAAAACAGGTCACGTTTTTATGAAAAAAAGTTAACGTTAATAACTATTTTTGCCGCGAACGGATTTTGACGATTTATATACCAAAGGAATCGGAAATTCCCTAAGATTTATTTTTGTGCTATATATTATAATCCCCTGATGTGTGAATGGTTTAAATTGATGAAAACTAGAATCATTTCCATTTTCCCATACTTTTGTTCCGCTCATTTGTGAGCTTCCCTACCCATGCCGCTAATAACGAGCAACTTATCCGTGATCAACGAAGGGGAATGATTTAGAGGCGAATGAACTGAATAGCTTAAACCCTCTTAAAGCCAAAAAGAAGAAGAAGGGGAATGATTTAAGGCCACCGTGAATAAGGAAAAGAAGAAGAAGAACGAATGAAGGGGAATATTTGCCTGGAGCATAAATATTGGATCTCGCTGAGGCAAACTTTCAGTATCGTTCAAGATATGAAGTAATGAACTGAACATCGCTTCTTCCTCCTTGTTTTGCGTCATCACATGTCTTCGTTTCGGATTGTGCTATAGACGCGACTAAATTACTTACTCGCTGATGTGACGCCATTCCATTAAGGTTCTGAACTACACAATTGTGTGGGAAATCATCAAACAAGGCTATCATCGTCTCACCAAAAAAATAATTGTTCAGGAATTTTGTGTGTGATTTGGTTTCGCATGACAGTAGCAAAACTATCTCCACCGAGGATGACAACTCAGCTAATGGAGACCGGAAATATCAAAAGAAAGGGCTTCTGTTGAGAAGAGCGCAAAGCAGAGATACGTGTGTATGTGTAAAATAATATCCTAAGTTATTAACAAGCTACTTGAACAAAATAACAGCGTAGTTCTACGTCACAAAAAGGTCGTGTCTTGAACACAAGCTCTTATAATTGTTTGTCCACCAAAATGGTTGGAATCACTTGTAATGAAGCGGTTAGTAGAAGTTGGTTTACGGTGGATTCCAAATTTTAGGGATTTTTGGGATTTTTGGGATTTTTGTCTTATTTTCTGGTAATCTCTAAATCCAGAAAAGGCAATTTTCCATCCCGTTCTTTTTCACAAGTGAATGTAATTGAATTGTGTCGAGAGTTTAGCATGACAAGCGTTCGCTCTAGGTAGCGTTCTTTCACCGATGCGAAAATATCATCAACGTGTCGTATCCATGTTCGAGGGAAAAGTTTATCTTTTGGAATCTCAACCTCAAAGTCACTCATGAAGACGTTTGCTAGGAGCGGTGAAAGTTTGCTACCCATGCTTAACCCAAACGTTTGCCTATAAATTTTTCCCCTGAATGCGAAAAAAATCTGTTTCATGCACACTTCGGCAACAAGAAGGTAAGACTCGATGCAATGATGTGGCGCACGACTTCGTTCTAAGTGTCGGCGTAGGCTTTTTAGAGCTTCTACGACAGGTACGCTAGGGAAAAGGGCTGCAACGTCGAACGAAACTAAAATTTCCCCGCGTCTTACCTTATCTCCTTCAAGCTGTCTTATAAGATCCACTGAATTTTTAATGCTTCTCCCATGGGTTACGGGGTATTTCTTCATTTCCTCCACCAACCACCCGGCCGTTTTTTCCGTGGGCGTTCGGATGTTTGAGGACATGGGTCGCATTCCTACAGGATTTTTGTGGATCTTCGGTAAACAATACAGTTGTGCCACAATCGGGTTGGGGACATGAAATTTCCGTTCAAGTTTGTCCTCACCCATCAGCCGTGCTACACTATGTCTCGCCAAATTTGCTTCCTTGATCATGCCGGCAAACAAAAATGACAAACAAAAAGATCCCCTGAAATGTTTTTGTTTGCCATTTTTGAATTTATTTTCTTCATATGGACCAGCATCGATCATGTCAAGGACACGTGAATCGTAATCTTGCTTATCTATGATCACAACAGCATTCCCCTTATCGGCACGAGAGTCCAAAAATCGTCACAACTTAACGCATGGGAATCAATGTTCATCAGCAACTCCCAGAAGCCGCTGATGAATGAAGACGATCCACCCATCACATCGTGCTTGTACAACTTGACGGAGCAGAGAATTCAGTAACTTATCTCTTAAATCTTCGGACGACTACGCAACATGTACGAAGATGTAATCAGTCGGACATTGTCCCGCAGATGGGCAGCTTCGCGCCCGAAACCGGTCGACATAAGGTAAATTTTAATTCGTTTAATTAAGTAAGAACAATAAGTGTTATGTCTTGTCTCGCGTCGCGTCTTATAAGTGTCGTGAAGTTCTTACGTTGCACAGCAATTAAAAATAATAAGGCTTCCGACATCAACCCAAGTAAAAAACAAAAGAAGTTATTTGTGTAGAAATTTAGAAACCATTAAATTTCTAAAAATAACGAAATTAAAAATCACTTAATAAAAAAATTGATAAATATACCTTCTGAATACACCAAAAAAACTCGTAGATAAGGCTGAAGACAGCTAAAGATAGTTGCAATGAACAAGAGATACCATGATAATGAGAGTATTAGGAAATTGGCCAACGCCTTCGAAATCGAATAGAGATTTCAACCGGCGAACGATTATGAGTTTGAGTCAATTTTCATACATTAGCACATACATTCGTAATTTTTAGAGAAATAAAGGGTGTGTCACATCAAATTGCATCACGGAAAAAACGCTGTAGAAATTCGCCCAGTAGACCGATCCTTTTGAAAATTTTAGACAGTAAAATTAAAACTATTTGACAATTTTTGGCATTTTCTTTTTATTCATACTTCGAGCCCAAGCCCGTATGCTCGCACCTTCCTCTTTACCCCGTCCATAAGGTTCTGTACAACGTCAGGTTGTAGTTTTTTTTGAACAGAAATCCATTTTCTCTTGAAGTCCGCCTCCGATTTGACAACTTTTGGGTTCTTCCGGCGGGCCTGCTTCATAATCGCCCAATATTTCTCTATTGGGCGAAGCTCCGGCGCGTTGAGCGGGTTCATTTCCTTTGGCACGAAGGTGACCCCGTTGGCTTCGTACCTCTCCAACACGTCCTTTGAATAGTGGCACGAAGCGAGATCCGGCCAGAAGATGGTCGGGCCCTCGTGCTGCTTCAATAGTGGTAGTAAGCGCTTCTGTAGGCACTCCTTAAGGTAAACCTGCCCGTTTACCGTGCCGGTCATCACGAAGGGGGCGCTCCGCTTTCCGCAAGAGCAGATCGCTTGCCACACCATGTACTTTTTGGCAAACTTGGATAGTTTCTGCTTGCGAATCTCCTCCGGAACGCTGAATTTGTCCTCTGCGGAGAAGAACAACAGGCCCGGCAGCTGAAGAAAGTCCGCTTTGACGTACGTTTCGTCGTCCATTACCAGGCAATGCGGCTTCGTCAGCATTTCGGTGTACAGCTTCCGGGCTCGCGTCTTCCCCACCATGTTTTGCCTTTCGTCGCGGTTAGGAGCCTTCTGAACCTTGTATGTACGCAGGCCCTCCCGCTGCTTGGTCCGCTGGACGAATGAACTTGACAAATTCAGCTTATTGGCGACATCCCGGACCGAACTTCTCGGGTCACGTCTAAACTGCTTAACTACGCGCTTGTGATCTTTTTCACTGACGGAGCATCCATTTTTGCCGTTCTTCACCTTCCGGTCGATGGTTAGGTTCTCGAAGTATCGTTTTAGTACTCTGCTGACCGTGGATTGGACGATTCCCAGCATCTTACCGATGTTCCGATGTGACAACTCCGGATTCACGAAATGAGTGCACAGGATTAATTCACGACGCTCTTTTTCGTTCGACGACATTTTTCCAATTTTCGAAAAATTGACAGTGAAGCATGGCCAACGTGATCTATACACTCTTATCTGATTATAAGCGAAAGCTGAAGATATAATTCCTAAAAATTAAATTTCTACAGCATTTTTTCCGTGATGCAATTTGATGTGACACACCCTTTAAAAACCATTATTCTGAAAACAGATAGAAAACCTGACACTATAATTTTATCTAAATAGAATGTTCCGAAAACTTGTTTTCGACTTTCAAAAAAGGGAAAAGAGATCTGCATGGTAGAGTACGATTACGGATTTGAGTCACTGTATATGAATAGCCCTTACAATTTCCAACAAGTCGTTCATACATCGGAAGATGGGCACTTTTACAGGGAAAAAGTTTTTCTAATAACATCTTTTTTATGTTTTCTTTAAAAAAGTACAACTAATCCTAATTTTGTTTAAAGTCAAGATAGCGATATAGTGTACTGGACAAAGTTTTAGATCTAATTAAAATATGAACTTTTGTTGGAGACGTCAACTCTCTATCTGTTATAGTTTTTGGAATATAGACAATTTTTGTATGAAGACTCCTGAAAAAAAAGTATGTTTTGCTCGTAACATTTTTGTATGCAAATTCTCACGTTCGACATGTTCTTGACATGTTTCTAGATAGAGAAAAGTTAGCAGAGCATGTAAATAGGGATAATTTATACATAAAATTGTTACGTATTAAACATTAATAGTATTTTTTCAAAGAAAAAAATGAAAAAGTTATTTCACTTCTATCTGAGATGGTGCTCCCAACGGCTAGTCGAGTTGGCATGAAATTCGTCAAATATCATTGTTATTAGGTATTCGCTAACAAGGTGTATACGTGTTCTGTTAAACTTTTTTTGTTTTGTTTTTTTTTTGTTTTTTTAGTTCGTTCTTCCAAACCAGAAATGAGCTTCAAGCGTGACAGAAAATTCTTGTAATTGAACCGATTCATTTATTATGTATCTACAAAAATAAATGTTATGCCTAGAATATCAACATGGGACGATTGAGATTGATGTTGTTTTTTTAAAAGCTGAAAACAAACAATAACTTTCTTTGTGTTTCTCCGGAAGATTAGGCGTAAAAATATCGTTTTATGAAGAAAAGTGAAAATTGTCAATGTGAAAATGTAACATGGGACCACTATGCGTAGAATGGCAGTTTAGGTAATCAAATTTTTCTTTTTCTTTTTTTTGCTCTCCACTTACATCCATTTCGACGGTACTCTTATTTGAAAATCCTAGAGTTGAGCTCCAATTATTAAAAAAAGTCACAGGAGGGTTGTGTCCGAGACACAACCGCATAGATAACGTAGGATTTCGTTAGGCTATCTGTTACATGCTGATTTTGGATATGTTTGAAGAATTACATCGTTAAACTCTTTGATAATGATTTGGTGGCCCTGAAAAGGGCAGTTTTGTTAATCGTTGGGTATTGTTTGTTCGCTTCACCAGTGTTTACAACCGAGTGTTAATGACAAAAGGATGGTGTTTAGCAGGGCTCGAAATCTTCGGAGGTGAAAAATGAAGACCGACTCTACTCTCAGTAGCTTCGCTTCGACTAGAACTGCTTCGGCAGTCCCCGCCAATAAAAAGTGACTTGACTAGAAAATGAACTGACTAGCGTTGACTAGCGAGGATGACTGGTGAACTAGTCCAGCAGTGGATATTTTGACTGACGCGACTTATGAATACAAATCTGCCTCTTCATTCAACTAACTTCAATCCACACTTCCATTTCTCCCTGACACTAATTTTATATCCGCGTACGCAATCTTATTTTACGTCCAAATAAAGAGGAACGAAAACTTGATTTCTGATGCAAAAAAGTAGTTACCCCATCAATGGACGGTATATTATCTACCCATCATGAACTCAAACCAACGAACTTAGACATTTATCAAGTATGTTATAAAGGTCCTCACGTTCTTCTTCTTCTTCTTCTTCTTCTTCAATGGCACTAACGTTCCTAGAGGAACTTCGCCGTCTCAACGTAGTATTACTTGCGTCATTTTTATTAGTACTTAGTTGAGATTTCTATGCCAAATAACACGCCTTGAATGCATTCTGAGTGGCAAGCTCTAGAATACGCGTGATCACAGTGCAAGTCGGGGGAAATTTTTTTGACGAAAAATTCCCCCGACCAGAACGGGAATCGAACCCGAACACCCGGCATGTTAGTTATGACGCTAACCACTCGGCCACGGGAGGTCCTCGCGTTAGTATTAGTAAATAGCGAGCAAAATAGCGCACACACACTGTACGCTATTTTATACGTGTGAGTAATTTTCGTGCGCGATACAAAAAAAATCAAGCTCATCTGTTGCGTATATCAAACCACGATGAACTCGAACATCGATGCATGCACACGCACATGGGAGAGAGAGAAATAAAGGAACGAATTCGTTTTGGGGGAAGTCACTTCAAAATGCAATGAGGACAATTTGACTGGGAAGAATGAAATGATATAGTCGAGTCGGTAGAGGGAGATAGCGACTAAACGCCCGACTGACCGTTTAGTCGTTTTGTCGCAGAAACTACGTGAAGAAGCCAAAAGTCATTTTCGACTGAATACGGATATAGTCAGTCAGATAGTCAGCTGACTATCCTGAATTGACTATGACTATGCCGAGCCCTGATGTTTAGTCGTTGAATGGTGCGTATCAAGATAGAAGATGCTGAAGTGAAATGAGATATGATGAAAGCCGTCCTCTGTGGAGATGGCTCCTGTGTTATGTGTGGGTGAAATAAAGAAAAAAACTCACCAATGCAATATAATATATAATAATATATAAGATAATTATCGTTACACAATTTTCAATTTTTCTCACCAGAAAAAAACATGCACATGTACTTTATTAGAAAACCTATTTGAAATGGAAAAGGTAATTTTATTTTACAATTTCTACTTTCTGAGTGTTTATTCAAACCATTTTCATTTCCGCTTCAAACCCAACGGAACTCGATGTTATATGCCTCAATGCGAAGTTCAATTCAACTAACAACACCTAATGTGATGTGTAGAACTTATGGGAAATCACTTTTTCAAATATTCCTTCACTTTTCCAATTTTTCTCGCCGCATGGATTTTCCTTGGGTGAAAATAAATACAACAAAACAGACAGCTTAACACGTTCGTCGCCCAACGTGACGTTTTTGAGTTTCTTGCAGAGCCCAACTTGCGATAAATTATTAAATGACGATCGAACTTAGTTTGTAGATAACTTTTACATGATCTAGCAATGTGTGTTTTCAATTGAAGACGAATTGAGGACAATAACACATGCCAAAGTCATATTATAGGGGTTTTGCAAAAAAAAAAACCGCAGTACAAACCATTCGTACTATAAATTAATAAAAAGTATAGTATAAATAGTATAATATTATGGTTATGATTTTATTATTTTTCTTCGTAACCTATAGTTACATTTAGGTGCCTTTTCTATCAAATTCCTTCTAAAAATCCTACTCAATTTGAGCGAGGAAAGTGTCACCCATATCTGGGTGACGGGCCGTCGAAAGTGTTAAACCGGACGATCCATTTTCCAGCGGGCACACATTGGTGTTAATTTATGAAAATTGAAATGAATCGTTTTATATTTCAAGTCATTTTCACACAAGAATAAATTTCTACCAATCAGAACTGGGTATTTCCGTTAGGATAGGGGTAGAGATTTTTCAATTGTACGATAGTTTCATGACATATATTATTATATTGACATATATTATTAGCTGGCCCGGCAAACTTCCTCAGCCCAAAATTTGTTTTTTGTTATCAATACCTTCAAACATTCACGTTTTCTTGCTAAGCGCGAGTTCATGAGTCCAATCGCAGAGCTATTCATTGATTGATCTTCTAATCGACCCCGTTGAATTTACCTTTCACTAAAAAAATCCAAGTAGGGGAGAGGGACGCAAGTTGGCGACGTTAAGCTTTGGCGAGCCCTGGATCTTGGAATTATTTTTTTTATTGTTGATGCTGATTCATATAGCCTGAATTGTTTTCTATCATACTATCTATTGGTTGGGCAAAAAGCGTCGAATTCGCTTTTTGTCTCCACGTGGAGGCAAGATGGCGAATGCCTGGAGGCAAGTTGGCGAATATGGTTTGGTCACCTAAAAATCAACAAAATGTAATGAAAATTATTTATTTATCCTTTGTTGGAACAGTGGAAATGCCATTTTCATCAACACTGTAAATGTCACACGCAGGAAAACGATACTGAGCTCGTATATCTCCCAAAGTTCGAAAAAATAAGTCACAATTTTTTTTATTGAATGCCATTAATCGAGCCGCTGAGGTATTTTCTGGCTTTCTCAAAGATAGCTTATGAGCCTTCATGAACATTTCAACCCATGTCCGTCCCGCGCATGTTCCTTTGAAAGGGTGCTCTATGCCATTTTTAATCGCAAACTAATAGGCAATTCTTCGAAGCTGGACCTGAATGTGGCTTGAAAGCGGCCTTTATTGGACGACGTATCCTGAAATTGATATAGATTTAGTATTTGTTGCATAAAGAACATGGAAACGCAAATGCTGAATTGAAATTCTAACCTCCATGTCTGGATATTTTCGTCGATAGCGTCTCAAAGTTGGTTCTGACACACCGAACTGTTTTGAAGCACCCAGAACAGACAATCTATAGCTTCTATAGCTTTCATAACATTCTCCAAACTGGTGTCCGATCAATATCGGTCTCTTTTTCGCTTATAAGTTCTAACCATCTGCAATAAAAAACCAAAAATTAACATAATGTTGCAGTTCGCCAACTTGCCCCCAAGCGACTTTTTCAATAAAAAAAATTGAACTAAAAAAAAATCATGATTGAAACTCGCCGGAAACAAACAGATTATGTACAATAGAGTACCTTCTTTGTTTTTAAGAGGCTTTAAACTTTGTAGTTCATTCGCCTCTATATGAGTACCTTTATCATGTATAAAATGATTTTGAAATTTTAACTTTTCTCATAATGTGGATAATGAAATTTAGAAAAACGGAAAAAAATAACAAAATCACGATTTTTCTCATTATTATTTTTCACTTTTTTTTGTGATAACGTTTTCGGCATAGTTACCGAGTACAAAGTTTGGCCTTGTTATGATGCATCTTCAGTAAAAAGTAGGTGGCGCTACCTTCATTACAACGGGTCAAATTACCGATTCGTCATCTTGCCTCCCTCGCCAACTTGCCTTCCTCTCCCCTACTTCTACCAAAACTAAACTTATCATCATATCAGATTATTTTCACACACAATTCGCGTTCAAGATTTTTCAACCACTTGCAAATAACATGTTTCTCCGTTACATGGAATAAATGTTTGATACAGGAAGCATGATATAATAAAGACAGACTTCTCCCCTCATCTCCCCTTAGAGAGGGGTCTATTCACCATAGAAACGTGTCGTGCCCCCTAAAATATTCACATGCCAAATTTGGCTCCATTTGCTTGACCTCCATATCCCTAATTTGGTTTCGTTTGTTAAATTAATTCTCGAGTAATGCAGAAATTTGTGTTTCATTTGTATGTCAGACAGACAGACAGACAGACAGTCATAGCTATGGACGATTGAAAATAGGTAATTTTAGTGTTAACAAATTATAGGAGGTTGTGTCCAAGATACGACCGCATTGTTGACGTAGAACTACGCTGTTATTTTATATAAGTCGCTTATTTATACCTTCGGATATTATTCTATAATGCTGTGAAATTTTAGAAACAACTGCTTAGTAGAATAATCTCTGAAATGTTTTTTTTTATTGTAGAATCAGTTGACGATAATTGATTGATGATTCATTCTTGCCCTCGCAAAACAATACACAATGCATTGAAAATTCACCTCGAACGCTTTTCCGGTGGCCTTTTTCGCAATTGACATAGACTCCGCTACAGTCGATTATATACATGTTGCACCAGCACCATTATTCCACATCTCATGACTACATCCATATATCTTTGGCACCGCATGGAAACAACAACAATGTCAACACTTGCAAGTATCAAATATCATGCTACATGTTATTTAGTATTGCCTCAAAGGAATCGCACCTCTAGGCATCGTTCGTACAACGCAAAACAAGCGCCAAACAAGCGTTCGCCATAGCAAGCATACAGAGCCATACATTGGTGGCTTGAAACTACCAGGAATATAAACACTTCTCATCATTTTGCGCTATTCTCAAATGAAACGCTTCTGTTAATATTACTGGCCTCGAGAAAAGTTGCATTACTTTCTCATGCTCGAGGGAAGCGCAGCTGTCACCCTTAGTGGGGGAAGTTTTGCTACTGGCAAGCGAAACCTAATCACATACAAAATTCCAGAACGACATTTACTTTCTTGGTGATTAAACAAGCGAAATAAACTCTTTTTGTTAATAACAACCTCGAAAACAGTAGCAATGCTTCATTATGATCAATATAAGCGCAAATGCAATCCTAGTTGAAGGCAGTTTTGCGACTGGCACGCGAACCCAAATAACTTATAACATTCCAGTAAGACATTCAAGATGCTTGGTATTCCCCAAATAATTTTTTGGCGCACAACTTTAACGCCTGCTTCGCCATAACGTCAGTTTAATGCATTGATGCATTTTCAAAGGCACCAACGAAGCCCTTATGATGACGGGAAACAAACAATCTTAACTGCTTTGAAAAAGACTGAATTATGCCACACAGCTTGTTCTCTGCTGTAACACCCATCGATGCGAATTCGCCAAGAGCGTCAAGAGCGACCGCCTTCATCACCTGCTGGGGGAGTTTGATTTTGGTTGCTGCCTGGGTAACGGCGTTTACATTTTCGACCGACGCACAGTGGTCCAAAAGTGCAAAAACGTGATCGTGAGGGATTTCTCCAAAACGGTTAATTTTACGTATATGATGTCTTCGGAGAAGTTTTAAAGTACAACGAGGGACACCTTTTGAGGGCTGCCATTTTGAAATGAATCCCCCTAAAAGTGAGATCCAAAATCCATTTTTTCAGCTTAAGAGATAGGAAGTTGGTGTCTTCATAAAAATTATAGTTCTTATCAAAACAAACAATTTTGCTGAAAACGTCAACTTTCTATCTATTCAGGTAAAAAAATTATGGGACATTTTTGGTGAAAAGCACCAAAAAATCATATTTTCGTCCTAACTTTTCCTCTTGATTTTTTACAATTTTATAATGTTTAGAGAACTTTTTTGCCTAGTCAAAACACACATTTTTGACGCACGTTGTTTTTTTCTATCTCTTATATGTTTGGGGATATTGGAGTTTTTATGTTAAAATTGACCTATTTTTGAACTAGGATATTTCATAAAGGGGCAGATTGGGGCAGACCAAACCGATTACAAATTAAAGTACAAGCAAAATGCTGCAAAACCGCACTTCAAGTGTATAATATGATTTTTTTGGTGCTTTTCACCAAAAATGTCCCATAACTTTTTTACCTGAATAGATAGAAAGTTGATGTTTTCAGCAAAATTGTTTGTTTTGATAAGAGCTATAATTTTTATGAAGACACCAACTTCCTATCTCTTAAGCTGAAAAAAATGGATTTTGGATCTCACTTTTAGGGGGATTTATTTCAAAATGGCAGCCCTCAAAAGGTGGCCCTCGTTGTACTTTAAAACTTCTCCGAAGACATCATATACGTAAAATTAACCGTTTTGGAGAAATCTCTCACGATCACGTTTTTGCACTTTTGGACCACTGTGCGACGCGCCGAAGTCGCCTACTTCGCTGTTGTAGCTTTTCACTGCACCAACATCGCGTGCATCATTAGATGACGCTTGCCTCGAAATTTTATTGCCCCTGGCAATGCGTTCGTTTTTTGCAGGGCTTGAGCCTGCCTCTTCTTCTTGTTCATCACACACTACGCGAAGCGTCCAATTTATGACGCGGGAAGAAAAACACAAGATACGAATAACGCGAAAAACGAAAGAATAACCAAATAACGCTATCCAAGTTGGATTACCACTGGTGGGGTCCAATCTTAGATCGAAGCGCAGCGAAAGCAGAGTGAACTGGATTGCTCAACAGTCCAATGCCGAATGAAAGTTTGCTTCATCTTCTTCTTCTTCTTTGTTTTTAAGAGGCTTTAAACTTTGTAGTTCATTCGCCTCTAACAGTTTGCCTCAGCGAGATCCACTGTTTATACTCTAGGCGAGTATTCCCCTTCATTCTTCTACTTTTCCTTTGTTCACGAAGACTTTAAATCCTACGATTTTCCCTCCGTTGGTTGCTCGTTATTGACAGCTCTGTTCGGAAAAGCACACAAATGGACAGCACAAATGTATGGGAAAATGGAAACGCCTGAAGTTTTCATGAATTTTAACCATTTACAAACCAGGGGATTCTAATGTATAGCATAATAAACAAATCTTAAGGAATTTCCGATTCGTATAGTATGTAAATCGCCAGAATCCGTTCGCGGCAAAAATAGTTATTAACGTTAACTTTATTTCATAAAAACGTGACCTGTTTTCCGATTTGGCACCCTTAATGAAAGACGTAGTTCTACGTCAAAACAAAAAAAAAAGCGTTCGCGTTAACAGGAAAAAGTTTGCAGACAAATTTTTCGATCAACATTCGTGTCAAACGCCAACAAATCCTACAGAATCATTGGAAATAACTTCACAAACTATTTCTAAACGACTCGAAGCTACAGCATACATCCAAAAGCAAGGACATTAAGTTCCATACAAGTTGAAAGCGAGAGATGTTAAACGGCAATGGATTCACTACGACAATCCAAAACGTATGAGAAATAGGCATGAGAAATGTCGCAGCACAACTAGTGTCAAAAAAGATACATTTTATTCAAAAAATTTCATCACAATCAAGTGGCTGAAGACATGTCAGAATGACCGAATTCTGATCCCATGGTCATCCAACGCATAATTACTGGCGACGAAACATGGTACAAATGACAATAACTCAATTGCAGCTCATCATATTGGCTCAATTCAATTTGATATGTCGATCATCTGAATCGGTCCGGTAGCTCAAATGATTTTTCGGACCATCCATTTTGCGATATGGAACTAAACTATAAATTATAATGAAAATTTGAGAACCACTACATCGGTTTGGCATATTGGTTCAGAAATTTGCAGAAATTTGACATCAAGTTTTTTTCATTCAGCTATAACTCCCCTAAAAATAAACTCTCGTGGGCACACAATATTTTTCAGCTAGAAGAATAATTTAATGAGAAAAACGCCAGTGAAACCACATCAAACGATCGATCGGGTCGGGTTCTTATTTCTGAAAGTCATACACTTCCTGTGGACAACACGCAGAAAGTGGGGGCAATTACAGCAGGAAAACCAGATACAGTTTCACTTCGCCGGTTCCAGTCAGTGCTTTCCGCACAGAGAGACGCTGCTCAACGACCACCATCACCCAACAATAAGAACAACAACAGCAGGCTTGTATAATCTTCACTTTCAATTATCTCATCATTTATTAAACGATTATCGATCTTCCACAGCTTCAACGTCCATTATTGAGTTCTTGAAACCTTGCTCCCCCGCCTCCATCCCCAGCCAACGGAGACGCCGAGCAGCCGGCCCACTCGAAGCGAAGCGACTCATCTCCGGGAGAAGATTAAATTGGCCACCGGACCGTCGTAGGCATTGAACTTTCGTGTGATCCATATGGCGATTAGTTTCGTGGCCCAATGCGGCGCGCGCTTCGGGCTGTATTCAAAAAAAAAAAAAAAAAATTGTTCCAATGTTGGGGACAGGAAGTTGGTTATTTTCGGTAAAGGTCTTCCCACCGATGGTATAATTTTTTGAAGATTTTTTTCTATGGTTTATTAGTATGTCCGAGAAGATTCGCGTCAATTTCGGTAAACCGAGCGATTTTTATTGTTGATTTATTGGTGATCTATTTGATTACAATGCAGCTGATTGAGAATTTAAGTAACAGTTCGGCTGAAAAGTTCATAAGGTTGACGTCTAGATGGCGCCTCTTGCAAAAATCTACTTGACTATCACAAAGCACCATCTATCAATAGATAAGTGTCAGAATTTGACAGCAATCAGTCGATTGGTTCGCGAGTTACAGCATTGAGAGTGAAGCAACTTTTGTTATTGCGAAAAAAATGGAAAAATCACAAACGATGGCAAAATTGCATGAATTGGGCTTCGAATTGCTTCCATATCCACCGTATTTCCAAGATCTGGCCCCCAGCGACTATTTTCTGTTCGCAGACCTGAAGAGAATGCTCGCTGGCAAGAAATCTAAGACCGATGATGAAGTGATTACCGAAACTGAAGCCCATTTTGGAAAAACCGAAAGAGTACTATAAAAATGGTATCGAAAAGTTGCAATATCGCTATAATCGCTGTATCGCCCTCGAAGGCAGTTATGTTGAATAATAAAATTGAATTTAGCAAAAAAAAAATAGTTTTACAGTGTTACCTTATAAACTTTTTAGCCGAACTGTTAAGAGTTCTGATTGGAATCTAATTTGATAAACGATAAAATGAACCAGGATACCAAGAATTTACAAGATTGTGTCATTGTCACTGGCTGGGTGTAATATTTCGATTTCCGATTTTTTATCGGAAATTCTCTAAGGTTTGTTTGATGTGTTATACATTGCTACTCCCGGTTCAGTTAATAGTTTGACATGACAAAAATAGGAAGCATTCCCATTTTTCCATATTCCTGTTGTGTACTTTTCTGTGGTTCCCAAAATGGAGCCGAAACGCAGCTGCGAGACACTTTAAAGAAACTTTAAAGAAACTTTAAAGTGCAATAATTAGAAACGCTTGCAATGAATAGTGCGTTCACCACGGCAAACCACTAGTTGTTGCCGTGTTGGATCGATCGCGTCATTCGCATACGTATGCATGCTCAGTAGGGATGTAAGGAAAAAAATTCATCATCCAACTTCAAAAACCGGCCATGTACATTTTGTTTATTGGCCCAAAAAAATGACCTGTCAAAGTTTCAGCTCAATCGGACATGATTTAGAGGTGCCTCAAAGCGCTCAAAGTTTTGATTTTTTGATCCTCGAAAATCTTCCAAGGGGGGAATTAAGGAAATTTGGAAAATCGATTTTTTTCCGATGTCAATGACTTAAAGTGAATAAAACGTCGAGATCTGGTGTCATCCCAAAAAAAAAAAATGTTAGGCCGAAAATTAACCTTCTGGGCTTGAGTGGCAATGAAGACATGGAAAAAAATGATCATCGAATTTAAAGAACCGACCATATACATGAATAACCTGTGCAAAATTTCAGCTCAATCGGGCGGTGATTTAGGGGCGCCTCAAAGCACTCAAAATTTTGATGTTTTGCCGGCTCAAGCTAAGTCGTAAAAAGTCGATTTTCGGCCAAAATTTTTTTTTCGACAAAACACCAGATCTCGACGTCTTATGCATTTTTAAGTCATTTGGCATCGAAAACATTTTTCTGATTTTCCTAATTTCCTGAACTCCTCCCTTGGGAGATTTTCGAGGGTAAAAAAAATTAAAACTTTGAGCGTTTTGAGGCATTCCTACATCATGTCCGATTGAGCTGAAATTTTGCACGGATCATCTTTTTTGGACCAATATGGTCGGTTTTTCAAATTTGACATGACCATTTTCGCTGCCACCCTAATGCTCAGTGCAGAACTTCCGCTTACACGGAGACTACGAGGTATAAAATGGGAAAAAAATCCACTGGACGATGCGGAACCTGCATAACAGTTGAGCATCAAGGAAAAATTTGAACGACAATTGCAACAAACAAAGGGCCCTATTCCAGAAAACGAGACGAGCAATTCGTCTCGTCTCGCCTCGCCTTCATTCACTGTCAAGACGAGCAAAATATCCCATCCCAGTACACGAGTTTCATTGAAATTCGGTTTTACAGAATTACCGGTAATTTTACAATCAATAACCGATAATTTCGGTAATTTTTTTACGCCATAAATAATATTTACATTTATGCCGCTTTGGAATATTACTCGAGAATAAAATAAGATCTATGACTTCCGACCAACGACCTAAGAACTTCAGTTCAAAAAATCGCAACTCGATCTGAAAATGAAACACAAGATTCAGCTTCAGCGATGAAGAACTGACAGCGATAAAGATATTGGTTGATGCGCTCGGACCAGTTCTGGTCACTGTTGAACTGCTATTACGGAAGAAATGTACCCTTTATGAATCTGACGTCAGATTGCAATTTATGCTAGAATAGCTATCGGAGCAACTATAGGAACTTTCGAAGCAGCTGCTCGAATCCCCGATTGGAAGGATGGCAGAAAGACGTTTCGTATATGCAGATTCGTTCCCGTATATCAAAGATGGCCCAAACGCCCCCCGTCTGATCTAGGATGGTGACACTATCCAAACGCAGTGGATTAAGATGTAAACCTAGTTATAGATTTCTTCTTTAAAGTTTTCGTTTAAATATTTTTTCTCAGATTGTTAGTTATTTAGGCATATCATTTGTAAAATGACCAATTTAAAATTCTGGAAACATTCGGCATAAGGTTTCGAAAATCAATAAAAACTAAATTTTTGGATAAAAAACTTCGGTTTTGAAGACTGCGAATGCGAGTTTCAATGAAGTATTGTTATTTTTATTTTAAAACTATGTGAATGCGATTTAATTATGCAGATTTCTTTCATGAAATATAATCATGAATAGAACAACATTGATGAACGAGAAATAATAAATTTCTAAAATTGAATATTGGGTCTTATTATGTAATTTTAGTTGAATAGAATTATACTCTATTTTGCAGTCGGGTGAAAGCTGTCGGTATAATTCATCGAGCTGTTTGATTTACTCGTTGCATTTCTGATATTTTGCTTTGGGAGAAAAATCCCAAATTTCGTTTCAAAATATGCAGTTGATCGTTCGATTTAATTTACATAACAGGGGTCAATATTTCTGACAGATAGTTCTTATACCTCTAGGTAATTGAGAAATATAATAATAATGTTGGATGTATTTTTATGGAAAATAAATGTTTAGAATCTTCAGAGGGGCAATTTTCTTAAAAAAATCAACGATATCGATTGATGAGTTTTTATTCAAAATAAAGTATTATTTATAAATGATTTAGCAACCGATATTTATTTTTATTTTATAGAATAATTTATTATTGAGTTTTTATTATAATGACCAATTTTTTTCTTTTAATTAACCATCCTGTACTCGAGCATACTATCTCACATACCGAGAATCAATAAATCTGTTCTGAAAATGCTGAATTAAATAACAATTGAAACTGAATGAAGTTGAAGAAAAAATATTTTCTGGAGTTTGAAGATTCAATTATACTTTTAATTAAACATCATCACGCCTAGAAAAACACAATAGCAAAGTTACAGAGACTCGCACAGTCTGTGATACCGTGCGCGAATATACGATTTATGATTTTTGCGCGCGAGTACAGGAGAGTTGAAACTAAAGATGAAACGGACATCCGGTAGCTATCCGGCCAATATTTGCTACCCGGCTGGGTACCGGATAGTGACCGGATATTACAACAAAAATTCTTATTAACTTAAGATAAATCATAAGACAATAAACAAAAGAAATCTTTTACAAGTAAACAAGGTGTGATTACTGATATGAGAGAAATGTTATTATGTTATAATTTTATTCTATATTAAATATTAATTATTATCAACTCGTAACAGTATTAACTTCATAACAGTACTCAAAATTAACCAGTGCTAAATTATGATGACTAATGATGATGATGAAATAATGAATTTCCAGCGGAACACCGAAGTGAGATTGGAGTTCTTTGGGCGGTCTCGTCTCTGTCCAGATACTTTTTTGATGCAGCAACATGCAAAATTACCTCGAATATATAAAAGCTATAATAAAATATATAAAAGCAAAAACTACTCCAACCGCCGGTCGCCGGTAATTTAGATTTGTAGTGAAGTAAGTGTACCCCATCTCTGAAGATAACTCTAAGTATTTTTAACTGAACAAAAATAATTGATAGCTGTTTTTAAAACAATAATTTACGTACTTCTTATTCGACCAGTATTAGAATTATTCAATACACTTACAAAAATCTCAATAATATGATATAAAATCATATAAAAAAATGTTCCAGATTCCTTGTAGAAAAACTAAATAGGATATTTATTCTGAACGAAAAAATTTATATTCGTTCATAATTCTTATTTAAAAATGTGTTTATTTATTTCTAAAATTAAACGCTTCATTTGCCTCATATTCGCCTGTCATTTTTCTGAGTCTTGTATAAGCTTATAAAGGGCTGAGACTCGAGGCTGGCCAGATATCTGTTATCCGGTATCCGGCCAAACCACTATCCATTTCATCACTAGTTAAAACCTTGTTTTATCGTCTTGTACTACATTCAATTTCTAATGATTGTTTGAATCAGTCGACGTTGGTAGACCGCAACCTAACATTTGAACAATTAGTCGCCCGTAATGCCCAAAAGTTTGGCCATCCCTGCCGTATATGAACAATCATTCTGCTCGTGATCGTGACAGAATTAATTATGATTTTGGCGTCTTCTATCAATCGTCACGGACTGCATTGATCAAGCAGGCATTTTAAATTGTTCCTAACTTGATCAAATTTGACGATGATGATATTGATTCAGTAGCTGGACAACAGAAAGAAAGAAATCCACTGGACGATGCGAAACCTGCAGTTGAGCATCAAGAAAAAACTTGAACGATGATTGCAACAATTAAAGGTATCAACGTCCAGCCCAAGCTCACCATCTATAAACGGATTGATGAAAAACCTCGGACGAGAGTTTTCGTACAGAGCGTATCAAAGGCAAATACATGACAATGGTATTCGGTACTCTTCGTACTGAACGCCCAACATAATTAACGGAAGCTTGCAAAATGGTATTTTTTTGTAAACAAATTATTCTAAATCAAAGCCGTTTTTTCAAGAAAATTGGGTATTTTAAAGTATGTTTTTTACAGGTAATTTACCGGGTTTAACGGTAATACCGGTGCACCCGTGGCCGAGTGGTTAGCGTCTCACATTATCATGCCGGGTGTTCGGGTTCGATTCCCGTTCTGGCCGGAGGATTTTTCGTCAAAGAAATTTCCTCCGACTTGCACTGTGGTCACGCGTATTCTAGAGCTTGCCCCTCGGAATACATTCAAGGCGTGTTATTTGGCTTAAGAAATCTCAACTAAGTATTAATGAATGACGCTAGTTAATGCATATGTTGAGACGGCAAAAGTTCCACAGGGAACGTTAACGCCATTCAAGAAGAAGAAGACCGGTAATAAAATTTGCATTATAACCGGTTATTGAAATTTTGGCACGGTAATGCAATCCCTAATTGAAATGTTTTATTTGGTAGACTGGAGAGACTTCAGTCAGTTTTTCTCGATATGATCAGTGATGTCAGATGAGAAGACATGCTTTTGTTTTGAGAAAAACAACAAACAGTTTAAAAATTGATCGATCGATACTGTTTTCTCAGTGCCAATATACTAAAAAAACATAACAAAAAGAAATAACTGAATTGAATTTGATGGTTGCAGTTGAAAACATACATTGCTTATGCAATACTAGTTTTGCCGTGAAACCATTTTTGAAGATAAAGACGGAGCAGAAGAATATCGATGCTTTCAATCAACAAGGTGAACAAACACATCAAACAAACTAGACGATTCGACTGATTCATCGACGAGCGCGGCCGAACGGTCGTCGAGCCAGACGAGCTACTCGTCTGTTTTTAGTCAAGCTCGGCTTCTGGAATATGAAAACAAACGAGACGAGCGCTCGTCTGCTCGTCTCGTTTTCTGGAATAGGGCCCAAAGGTAACATCGTCCAACCTAAACTGAACGTCTATAAACGGATTGATTTTTTTTTTAATTCGTTTATTTTTACAGGCTCAGTTACTTAAGTTTAAAGGAGCCGAATTCTTAAATATATTTTTAAAACTATATATATATATATATAGAAACAATTTTCTTACATCTATGGTTAGTAAGGTGGAAAACCGATTACTCGCGGTGTACTCGAGTTTAGAAGGGTGACATATTTTTAGGAGAAGGATGGGATATAAGGAAATTGTAACAATGTTGATGAACACTCAATTTATAAATCTATTCGTATATCTATAGTGTATTTACATTTCAACTTAATCTACTATTTATAGCAAGGGGACGAATTACCCGCAAAGGAAGGAAAGGAGGGTATAAGGATGTAGGGGCAATCACACACGAAGATCTATAGCTTTAAGGAAAACATATATATGGGACATGTAATCAAGGTCTAACCGAGCCAACACATCTCTCACCGGCACATTGGGCTGTCTACCTCGGGCCCGAAGGGAGTTTTCTAAATTCGATCTGGCGACCAGATACACCTCGCACGACCAAACAATGTGCTCGATGTCGTGATAACCTTGGCCACAAACGCAGAGATTGCTGCTGGCAAGATTGAAACGGAAGAGTAGTGCATCTAACGAACAGTGATTGGACATGAGTCGGGAGAAGGTGCGGATAAAGTCCCGACTCAAGTCTAGACTTTTGAACCACGGTTTGAGGCTAACCTTAGGGATAATCGAGTGAAACCACCGGCCCAATTCATCTTCATTCCACTTGCGTTGCCAGTTAGCGATGGTATTTTTGCGAACTAAAGAATAAAATTCATTGAAGGCGATTTGACGCTGAAAAATATCGCCTTCAATTGCACCTACCTTTGCCAATGAGTCAGCCCTCTCATTACCCGGAATTGAGCAATGTGAAGGGACCCAGACAAAGGTAATGACATAACAGCGTCTGGATAAAGCACTCAAAATTTCTCGTATTCTCTCAAGGAAGTACGGCGAGTGCTTTTCCGGCCTCACTGAACGGATAGCTTCGACAGAGCTAAGACTATCCGTTACAATGTAATAGTGTTCAACAGGTCGTGAGGCGACGCTGTCCAGCGCCCAGTATATCGCTGCCAATTCAGCAATATATACCGAGCAAGAATTCTGAAGACTGTGTGAGGTGCTAAAAAATACGTTGAACACTCCAAATCCTGTGGACTCATTCATAGAGGACCCATCAGTAAAGTATATATTATCACAATTGATACGCCCATACTTTGCATTGAAGATTGTAGGAACGAACCCCAATCTAAGATAATCTGGATTTTCATGGATTTTCTCCTTCATGAACAGATCGAAATGTGCAGAGGAATTGATGTAGTCAGGAAAACAAACACGGTTGGGAATATACGAAGAAGGAACAACCTGCATAGAGGTGAATTCATGATATGAACTCATGAATCCAGAATGAAAATTTAGCCCGATCAATTGCTCAAAATTTCCGATCACCAATGGGTTCATAACCTTACACCGGATGAGGAACCGAAGAGATAATAAATTGAAGCGATCTTTTAGTGGGAGTACGCCTGCCAAAACCTCGAGACTCATGGTATGCGTTGAGGGCATACATCCCAACGCAATACGGAGACAAAGATACTGAATTCGCTCGAGTTTAATGAGGTGTGTTTTGGCAGCTGATTGAAAACAGAAACTGCCATACTCCATCACTGAGAGAATAGTTGTTCGATACAACATAATAAGATCTTCGGGATGGGCTCCCCACCAGGTGCCGGTAATTGTACGGAGAAAGTTTATTCTTTGTTGACATTTTTTACTCAGATACCTAATATGGGCCCCCCAAGTACATTTGGAGTCGAACCAGACCCCAAGATACTTGAATGACATAGCATGAGTGATCGGTTTACCCAAAAGTTGAAGCTTTGGTTTTGCTGGTCTATGCTTCCTAGAAAAAACCACCATCTCTGTTTTCTCCGTGGAGAATTCGATCCCTAGCCCAATGGCCCAGGTTGAAAAATTGTTCAAAGTATCTTGTAAGGGTCCTTGCAGGTCGGATTCGTTTGATCCTACGACAGACACCACTCCATCATCTGCAAGTTGTCTTAGGCTGCAATTTTGTGTAAGGCAATTGTCGATGTCGCTTACATAGAAGTTGTACAAAAGGGGGCTTAAACATGAGCCCTGGGGGTGTCCCATGTAAGAGACCCGACTTACTGCCGAATCTCCGTGAGAAAAGTTCAAATGTTTCTCACAAAGCAAGTTATATAACATATTGTTCAATAGAGGCGGCAGACCCCGAGAGTGTAATTTGTCTGACAAAACCTCTATTGAAACAGAATCAAAGGCCCCCTTTATGTCCAAGAATACTGAAGCCATTTGTTTTTTTTCGGCGTAAGCCATTTGAATTTCTGAAGAAAGCAACGCAAGACAATCATTCGTCCCCTTGCCCCTGCGGAACCCATATTGTGTATCTGAGAGTAGGCCATTCGTTTCAACCCATCGATCAAGGCGAAACAAGATCATTTTCTCCAACAATTTCCGTATACAAGACAGCATTGCTATTGGGCGGTACGAATTGAAGTCGGACGCGGGTTTTCCGGGTTTTTGAATAGCTATAATTCGCACTTGTCTCCAATCATCTGGAACAATATTATGCTCCAGAAACCGATTGAATAAATTCAACAAGCGATGTTTCGCCACATCAGGGAGATTTTTCAGCAAGTTGAACTTAATTCTATCCGATCCCGGAGCAGAATTGTTACATGAAAGGAGAGCAAGAGAGAATTCTACCATCGAAAACTCGGAATCAAGATCGCACCTATCTTGTGGTATATCTCGAACAATTTTTTGCACAGGAGCGGAATCAGGACAAACCTTCCGTGCAAAATTCAAAATCCATCGATGTGAATATTCTTCGCTTTCATTCGTTGAAGAGCGATTTCTCATGTTTCGAGCCACTTTCCATAATTTTTTCATTGACGTTTCTCGTGACAAACCTCCCACGAAATTTCGCCAATAAGCACGTTTTTTCCCTTTGATCAAGTTTTTAAATTGATTTTCAAGGTCCAAATACGTCTGAAAATTTTCAGGGGTTCCACGTTTCCGAAAAGCTTTAAATGCATTCGATTTTTCTACATAAAGCTTGGAACATATGCTATCCCACCATAGATTGGGAGGCCTTCGACGAATAGTGGAACCTGGGATGGGTTTCGTTTGAGCGCGAACCGCGCTGTCATAGATCAAACGAGAAAGGAAGTTATACTCCTCCAATGGAGGTAAACCATCTCTGGAATTGATGGCTAGAGCAATCGCGTCCGTATATTTTTTCCAGTCAATGTGTCTTGTGAGGTCATATGCCATGTTTATAGATTCAGAAGAATTCGACCCAATGGTGATGGAAATTTTGATTGGCAAGTGATCACTACCGTTGGGGTCCTGGATTACATTCCACTTGCAATCTAACGATAGTGAATTCGAGCAAAGCGAGAGGTCAAGAGCACTTGGTTTAGCAGGAGGTTTAGGAACACGTGTTGTTTCCCCAGTATTCAAAACGGTCATATTGAAGCTGTTACAAAGGTCATATATCAACGATGAACGATTGTCGTCGTACTGTTCCCCCCAGGCAGTTCCGTGAGAGTTGAAGTCTCCCAAGATCAATCGTGGCTCAGGAAGAAGTGAGCACATGTCAACAAGTTGCTTGCGGCTAACCGCAGCTCTCGGAGGCCAATACAAGCTGACAATACAGAGGTCTTTTCCTCTGATGTTTGCATGACAAGTAACAGCTTCAATCCCTCCAATAGGTGGAAGGTCTATTCGAAAAAATGAGTGGCACTTATTGATCCCCAATAACACCCCTCCGTATCTGTCATCACGGTCCAAGCGTATAATATTGAAATCATGGAAAGAGAGATTATCTCGCGAAGAAAGCCAAGTTTCGGACAGAGCAAAAACATCACAATTGAACTTATGAATTAAAAATTTGAATGTATCCAATTTAGGGATAAGACTACGACAATTCCACTGTAAAACAGTGATATCTCCGACCTCTCTATTTGAATTAGACATCAAGAGAGATAATCATTGCAAGGAGGGGCCATGTTTGCATCAATTGTTGCAAAATTGTCTTTAATACTGGAAGCATTGAGATGACAATGGTTCTGATGGAGTCGGAAACATTAAAACACTTGAAGATTTGATCCAAAAGGTCAGACAACTTTATAAATCCCGATTGGGAAGTTGAGCTGGACGGAAAAACAGGGACAGTTGGGGTTTTTGATGTCCCCTCGAGTGCTGGGTCGTTCGAAGGTGAACTATTCCCACGGAAGCCAGGAGGAACCTGATTTTGCTTGTCCGCTGCACTCGATTTTTTAGGCAAGCTAACTGGGGGTATCACCGGGGGGACTTGTTCTTGAACTTTGGGAGTGGTCACATTTTTGCGCCGGAGATTCCCTTTGAAAATAAACGGTGTGCCCCCGCTAGCTGTGTCCGCTTCCATTTCATCAACTGGCAACGTGGAAAAGATATTGTGTGTTGAGATTGGTTGTTGTTGTTGTTGGGCCAGTGGAGGAGCGCCCTTTAAAATTTCCACAAAAGTGCCCTTCGAGCGTTCCTTTAAAGAGCGCTTCTGTTTCTCCCAGCGACTCTTGTAAGTTTCACAAGCTGAGAGCGCGTGTGGGGATCCTCCGCAATATGGACACTTATGCTCAGTCGCACTGCAGGATTTCCCCTCATGTTGCTCTCCGCAAGTGGCACAGCGCTCCTTGTTGGCACAATAATCTGAAGTGTGACCAACTGACTTGCATTTGCTGCAAGTCATGGGCTTTGGCACGAAGAGTCGCACAGGTAGTCTCAATTTGTCCACCATAACCTAGTCAGGGAGGGCGGCACCAGCAAAGGTGACTCGAAACGAGTCGGACGGCGTAAATTTAGTTTGGTCCCCATCATGGGAAAGTTTCCCGAGTTGGCGACAGTCCAAGATTTTCACTTCCATTGAGGGGAGCTTCTTGAACTTGTCTTTTCCTTCTGCTTTTATTTGTTCGCTCGTCAGACCCGTTTCAGTTATCACCCCCTCAATTTCTACGTTATGGGAGGGTATAAATGTTCGATATTCGAGAGTGAAATGTTGATCAGCAACAATCTCGTTTGCGTGTTTCCGTTCATTCACGACAACTCGCAATTTGTTCGGTCTAACCCTGCGAATTTCAGATACAGAAGTGTATCTGGCCAGATCTTTCATGATCTGAATCACGTTAAGGCTTTTTCCTTTTGGTTTTGGCCGGAGGAAAACAACCCACGGGCCAGTTCCAGGTGCATCTTCTGGATAAACTCTGACACGTGGAGCGGAGACAACAGAGGGAGAAGACGAGGACGAGGACGAGGACGAGGATTGGGTTGGATCGGAAACATCAGAAGGGGGAAGCGAAATCGATGATGGGAGAGGGGGAGTGGAAGTAACAGTGGGTTCAGAAGGGAGGCTTGCTATTTTCTTAGAGGGGGGCTTGGAAGGATGAGCAGATTCGTCCCCAGAAAAATTATCTTCTTTTTGAGGGACTCGTTTATGTTTTTTCCCAGATCATGAATGGGATTCATTATCGGAGATCTCCATCTCTGGAGATCCTCCACTATTCTCCATTTTACAAAAATTTTTGTCTTATTTCTAATCTATTATTGATTTTAACAATAATCCCAAAAAAAAAAAAATAACAAAACAAATAAACAAAAAATTATGATGATAATATTAAGCAATGAACATATGAGTTGAACAATAATATTAATATTAAATATGTGTACCTTAATATAAAAGTTGTTCCGATACTGCGCTCTACTGCCCTAACCAGGGAGAGACAGAGGCTACGCGCTATGGATCAACACAATAGCGCAAGAATAGCTCAGACGGTCACGTGATGATAATTCCCGTTAACGACAGCCACACGATGGCGATCCCGTTATGCCGATGTTCAACAGCCGCCAAGGGCTGTAAGCTGCAAGAGCGCTGCTTCCTTTGTTCCACTTCACAAAAGGTCAATTCGAAAGCGGACAGCAATGACCTTCACTCGTACACTATACCAATCGCACAATAGTAAAAGTGGCAACGCACAATAACGACACTGAACTTTACTCGTCAAGAGTTGGATAGCGAATGAAACGGATTGATGAAAACCCTCGGACTAGAGTTTTCGAAAAGAGGGATCAGAGACAAATACATGACAATGGTACAGGACTCTGAACGGGCGTTTTCCTCTTCTGGAAGCTTTGTTAATGAGATCCGATCAAGATTAGAAGGCGACAAAATTACCATTCTCTGTGTCCTTAAGTATTACTTTAACCAACTTTTTGTAAAATAAACATTATCAATAAAACGCGTTTCTTCAAGATAATGGTTATATTTTGAAGTATTTGTTTACCGGTAATTTACCGGTTTTACCGGTAATGCAATTATCAGTACCGAATAACCGGTTATTGAAATTTCGGCACAGTAATGCAATCCCTAGTAGGAAAGAAACATTTGAAACTTAACGCTTTTTTTCATAATGATGGAAACATCCATGCCCTAAAATTATATAAAAAAAAACAAGTTCACTTTATGTTGATCTTGGTGACCTTGATTCATTTCACCAATAAAGAAAAATCCATGCAAAGAAGGGTTGAGCCCTATCCATGCACAAAAAATTCCACCGGCCGAGAATGGAGTGTATCAGAAAGTAATCTCAAACTTTCAAAATAAAAAAATAAAATAAAATCGAAAACGTTTTATTATAGTGTTGACAGACGGTAGTGTGAATAATTGACGCAGATCACTGACTTCTGTGGAATGATCGTACCTTGGGTGTAATTCCTCCCATTAAATTCTGAACAGTAGACTTTGTGCACTTCCTGGACGATGTTCACCAATTCTTCCTGAAGTGTGGCATGTTCCGAGACACTGTACCACCCTTCTTGGATATGCCTATGACAATAGCGGAGGCAGGTCATGCTTTTTATACATTATGAAAGCAAACTCTTCTTCGAGAATTTATGGTCCCTTTTGTGAAAAAAGTAGAAGATCGCAAGCCACATGTGACGAATTTCATGCCAACTGGACTTGCCATTGGTAGCATCATCTCAGATTGCAATAAAACGATGTGGATGTAAAAGCATTTGGTCGTTTGAGCAACTTTGCATACTTGAAATATGCAAAAAAAGTTAGACTACTTTTTGAAAAGAACATTTTTTTTATTTTTACAAAAACATTAACTTAAAAACTACAAGACCTACAAAACTTTGGTCAATTTTTTTAGGAATTTAATTATAGAATATAGAATGAAGAGAAAAAAAAATTCCGAAAAATTATACTAATTTTTGTTATCCAAAAATTCAATATTCTCAAAAATTTAATTTTTCAAATTCTCAAAAATAGTATGTGAACATGAAAAACTTGTTGCTAGAAAACTCTCTCCCTGTGGCAGTGCCATTCTTCCGATGTATGGATAACTTGTTGGTACTTGTACGGGTTATTTATATATTTTTTGAGAATTTTAAAAACAACATGTTTTTGAGAAAAATGATTTTTAATTTTTCTTTTCTTTAAGCTTCATTTAACTTCATTTTCTGACTAAAATTTTTAAGGTTTTTTTTGGTTTTGTCCATATTATCCATACATCGGAAAAAGGGCACTGCTACTGGGAAAATGTATTTCTAACAACAAATGTTACATGTTTTCTTGCAAAAATTATTACTGATGTTTTACTTGCAACATTTTAGTGTGTAAATTGTCACGATTGACATGTGATTGACATGACAAACTTTTCTCTATTTAGCAGCACGTCAAGAACATGTCAAAGGCGATAATCTACAGATAAAAATGTTATGAGTCATACATTATCGTTTAACCAAAAACTGATTTACTGAATTTTACTTCAAAATAAATATGGTAACAATCATTGTTTTGATCAAAAATACGTCTGCACAATTCTGAGCTCGAACATGAATAAAATATTACTATTTTGTAATTTCACATCATAGAAGGACAATAGACAATTGTTAGTGGTTTTATCTGTGATATGTTCTGTGCTGGATTGGGTCGTAATGATACGGCAACGTCGTTACATCGCGTGTAAGGTCGAGTCTATAAGTCTCCATAAAAAAAATTCATATATTCTAGATACTACAAAAGATAGAAAGTTGACGTCTTCGACAAAAGTTTATATTTTAACTACTACAAAAGAGAGAAAGTTGACGTCTTCGACAAAAGTTATTATATTTTAATGTATATTATATTTTAATGTGATCTAAAACTTTGTCGAATACTTTATATCGCTATTGTCGCCGCTAGCTGAAATCAGCTGTTAGCGTTCGTTCAATTTTCCTTCCACCAGCTGTAAAGCGACAATATGAGCGCGCTGCCGTGCCACTGACCGAGCGGGGGATCAGATTACAAAGAGCTGATTCATTACGCGCACGCGTTCGCGAGTATAGATATAGGTCAGTTGTGCTAGGATCAGCAATTAGATTTCGTCGCGGTTTAACTTAACCAGCGACTGGAAGAGAACATACTGTATAAAAAGTATAGCATGAACACATATTCCCGATTCGAAAGGGATACCGAATTTGAACGCCCTTTGCTTCCCGGGTGGCAAAATATTATTGAATGAAATTGTAACTCCTTTCACACCGGGAAGCAAGGGGCATCAAAATTGCTGACAATCCATTATCTTAGTATTTAAGAACCCACAAATCATGTAAATAATCAGTATCAATAAAGTATCCAAAGAATATTCAAGTAGTACGTTCGGGTCCTCTACATCCGAAAAAGGTTTTCCTCCGGCGTGAGGAAGTTTACTAAGTTGCATCTTTCACTTCGCTACAAATCCTGAGTTACTCTGTTTCACTTGTGCTGCAAGTGGAACATAGAAACTTACAAACAAACTTGGAATTAGAATTGGCCTGTACTGCAGGACGGTTCTAACCAAACCTCTCCCTTGCAAGGAAGTTATCATTGGAGTTCTCGTTACGCGGGATTTTCATTGTCTAACTTCTGGTTAAGTCTTGGACAGTCTGTTCAGCAGAACGTCGAATACTGACCGGCAACCCAACTCGCGTCGTAAGGTCGGCGTGTATCGATCGCCGACAGCTATCTTGACTACGAAGAAAAAAAAATTGTTGCATTTTTCCAAAGAAAACATGAAAAAGTTGTTCCTTCATCCATATTTCTTGATTTTTGTATGGGGTACTCACATAATTTTTTGAGAATTTAAAAAGAATACGTTTTTGAGAAATATGAATTTAAATTTTTTAAATAATTTTATTTCAGTGTTATTTATTTTTTTTATTTTTTTTTATTCTTTATTTGAGAGGTTTTCAGCCTCCTGGGCTGGTTCGCTCAGTGTTATTTTAAAAAAACGCTGCATTCGATCGGTTTATAACCTACACTCTGTCCAACTTCTATAAGACCACCCTGATTCTATTTCGTTGCAACACAAACAGTTAGAATATCAACAAGATACATCCATAAATTGTTGAATGCTTAGAATAAAGTTAATTTAACGTCAATTCCGTTCAAAAGAATTGTTTTTTTATTTATTGTGCTTCTTCTTCTTCTTAAATGGCACTAACGTTCCCAGATGAACGTCACCTTCTCAACGAAGCATTAATTACGTCATTTTTATTAGTACTTAGTTGAGATTTCTATGCCAAATAATACGCCTTGAATGCATTCTGAGTGAAAAGCTCTATTATACGCGTGAGCACAGTGCAAGTCGGAGGAAATCTCTTGACGAAAAATTTCCCCGACCAGAACAGGAATCGAATCCAAAACCCCGGCATATTAGGTGTGACGCTATCCACTCGGCCATGGGAGGACTTATTGTGCTTAAATATGATAATTTCAGCTGTCAGCTGTTCTATAAGGCCACTTAAAAAATTCATAAGTATTATAAATGAAAAATTCAAAACGATCGGCTGATTTACATGTCAATTATTGGTAACAACGCCATTTCGACTAATGACCTGGAAAATTCGTGTAGGAATACTATTTACTAAATTCTGCTGAACAGATTTCTCGATATTTTTCCATGTTTCCGAAATTGTGACCTTGAGCGCTTCAATCGTGGTGTACCGTTTTCCAACAGTGTAGATTCTTCGTACAAATATCCCCCCTAAGTTTTTCAACAGGATTCAAGTCTGGAGAGCGAGCCGGCCAGTCCAAAAAATTAGGTTTTTGGTCCTTAATCCATTGCTTAGTATGAATAGAACCATTGTTTTGCTGGAATGTGTTTTTTTTTGTGACGATATCCACGAAAAAACGGTAGGAGAGAGGATTCCAGAACATGTGTGTAATTCTTGAATGATGTGAAAGCTATCTTGAGCTTTCCGGTACCACAGAATCCCATCCAAACCATACACAAGCCTCCACCAAAATTCCTGGTTGAAGAATACTGTTCCTTCTTCCGTAAATCACGCCAGTACCCGTTTTAACCATGAGGACCATCCAAATTGAGCTTTTTTTCGTCAGTGAAGATAACCTATACATTGACGAACTTTTCGTTATGGTATATAGCAAAATGTATTCTTTTGTAAACATTCTTCGTCACAACATACCATGTCCCACTGTCGGTTCATGTGGGCTTTGGCAAAACTCAGACGTCTTCCGATGTGAGATGGTGTAAGATAAGGAGTTTTAACCTTTTAAGCCCTCTTTATGTGATGACTTTCTACCAAAATTTGACGAATTGTCACCCGAGCAGTTGAGTAGTTGAAATATTGCTTTATTTGCACATGTGATTTTGAGGTATTTGAACCTGTTCTAGCTATTTCCCGCTTATCCCGGTCAGAGAGCTTCGATTTACGTGGAGCGCTCTCCGTCCTACCGTATCCTTGAGGATTCACCAAATATTTTTTTTTTATAAATCGTTTATTTTTACAGGCTCAGTAACATTAGTTTAAAGGAGCCGAATTCTTAAATATATTTTTTAAAACTATACATGTACAATTTTTCTAACACTATGGTTAGTAAGGTGGAAAACCGATTACTCACGGTTTACTCGAGTTTAGAAGGGTGATATATTCTCTCAGGAAAGGGATGGGATATAAGGGAATTGTTACAATGTTGATGATCACATTCAATTCTTAAATCTATTCGTATATCTATTGTATATTTACATTTCAACTTATTTTACTGTTTATACCAAGGGGGCTAATCGCTCGCAATGGATGAAAAGGAGGGTATAAGGACATAGGGACAATCACACACGAAAATCGATAGCTTTAAGGAAAACATATATTTGGGTCATGTAATCAAGGTCTAACCGAGGAGAGAGGATCGGACCGTCGTCGGGTGTAGACATAATTTTTCTTCGCTCCGCGTCAGCTGGTGTGCAATTCGAAAATCGGCGAAAAAGTGATCTTTCCAAAATGGAAAAAGCATTGAAAACATTGTGTGCCTTTGCAAGTGACGTTCATATTTCTGAAGGAAAAGTTGTGCGCGTTTATTCACGATTAATTATAATGCGGACGGGATTTTGTTATCGTTTTTTTTTTTTCCTCCATTTTAATACGAAGTGTGTGTTTGTGTGCCGCAGTGAATGTATCACCGAGGGAGAATCTGCAGGCGTTATGCGATGGCCAAATCGCGGGCTAAGTTTTTTTTTCTTTGTATTCTCTTAAGCAGTATTTCAGATGAAAGTTTGGAAGCGATATGAGGTGCAAGTCTCTTCGATTCTCGCGTACCACGGACTCTCTGCTCTTAAAGGTCACACGCTGTTATGTGCGGTGACGTTCCTAATTGTGTGTATGTGTTGAGAGGGTGTTTGTTTTGTTGAGCTAAGAGGAGCTGTTTTTGTCAAAGTCTCTCTTCTCTTCTTCAACAAGGTTCTCTTCTCTATCACACATACATCATACTGGTTTCATTTGATTTGCATTGGCAGCCGTACCGCTGCAATTCTGTGTATTCGTCTACTTGTCGCAATTGCATACGATTCGGTCGTATTTTCGTACATAGGTGCATCGAATCTTTGAGCGCCATTTCGCGGTGGGGACGAGATGATTTGTATGCAAGGTTAAATACACTTCGTCTTGTTTTCGCCGTTGGGTGGCGTTCATGGTCAGGTCCAGGGTTTAATTATGTTAGAGATTTTAAATTTCATAATTTGAGTCAGAAGGCTCTAATTTCAGTTTTCATTTGGAGTGAGTTAGTTGAAAGCATTTATATATTTATATTAGTTTTTTGGTTCCTTGTTTTTCAATTCCAGGCACTAGAATGAGTTTATAAACTCAGATTAGAGGTTCTTCATCCGTTGTTGAGTAGTAAAATGAAAATATGTACGGTTTGGTTTCGGATGTTTTACAAAATGTGACTACTTTCTAGTCGAATTGCTGAGTATTTTTTATTTATACAATAAATATCTTTGGGAGTTGGGACCGACACTGATGTTGTGCGGACGCTCTTGATGCGCACTGAATGGAGGGCGTTGCGGGAGAAAGTCAGGGCATAACGTGTTGAAATCTAAATATTAAAAATTAAAAAACCCAAAAATAAAAATTGTTAAAATTCTAAAAGTCTAAGAATCAAAAAATTAAAATCTGAAAATCTGAGAATTTCAAAAAAAAAATTCAAAATTCTAAAATTTAAAAATTTGAAAACTTTAAAATTGAAAAATTTAAAAAATTGAAAATTAAAAGTTAAAAAATTTAAATATTAAAAAAATAAAATTTAAGATTTTAGAATCACATCACTTACCGCAGTGAATCCTGCTTTTTTCTTAACCATTCCCACTAACAACTATCCCTTCCATGATAAACGCTAGAGAACCACGCTATAGAGGCGACCCTTCTGGCCTTCGGGCGGCGAATATCATACTAACATTCCTTTCCTTCCCCTGGTGACTGCTCGTTTTTGATGGTACGGGTAGGTATTCAAACAATTATATGGAAAATGGGAATATTTCCAGTTTTTATTCATTTAAACCGTCTGGAGAGTTTCTGATTTTATTGGTATGCAAATCATCAGAATTCGTGCGCAGTGAAAATAGTTATTAACGTTAACTTTATTTCGTATAAACGTGACCTGTTTTTTGATTTGGCCCCCTTCCTGAAAAAAATAGTTCTGCGTCACAAAACTGACGCTTTTCAAAAAGTAGTTTTTTTTTCAAATTTTTGTTTTGGAGATTTCAAGTAGACAAAGTGACCAATATCTTTACACATACACACAACGATTCACTGTAATCTGAGATGATGCTACCAATCACCCCTGTTCCGGAACTCGATCGGGTTTGAATCTAGCACGCTGTTGTATTCTGTAACCCGATCGAGATCGTCTTCTGCATTCTAAAATCCATCCAAGATTCAAAACCAATCGACATACCTATACAAAAGAGCAATACTGTCTTGACGCGAAACAAAATTGTGTCTGAGAGTGATTTCTTATTATTGACTAGCTGACCCTGCAAACTTCGTCCCACCCAAAATTTGTTTTTTTGTTATTAATACCTTCAAACATTCACGTTTTCTTACTTAGCGCAAGTTCATGAGTCTAATCGCAGAACTCTTTATTGATTGATCTTCTAATCGACCCCATTTTTCTAAAAAATTCCTAGTACTTCTACCAAAACTCAACATTATAATATCAGATTATTTTCAGACACAATTCTCGTTCAAGATTGTTCAACCACTTGCGAATAACATGTTTCTCCGTTACATAGAATAAATGTTTGATACAGAAAATATGATAGAATAAAGACAGATCCCTCCCCTCTTCTCCCCTTAGAGAGGGGAGAGGAGTGTCTATTCACCATAGAAACATTTCGTGCCCTCTAAAATCTTCACATGCCAAATTTGGCTCCTTTTGCTTGATAAGTTCTCGAGTTATGCAGAAATTTGTTTTTCATTCGTATGACAGGCCACCCTAAGAGAGAGGGGAGGAGTTTCGAACATTTATTGCATCCTAAAATTTCCACATGCCAAATTTGGTTTCGTTTTCTTAATTAGTTCTCGAGTTATGCAGAAATTTGTGTTTCATTTGTATGGGAGACCCCCTTAGAGAGGGGGAGGAGTGTCGAACCACCTTAGAAATGTTTCTTCCCCATAAAACCTCCTCATGCCAAATTTAGGTCCGTTTGCTTGATTAGTTCTTGAATTATGCGGAAATGTATGCTTCATTTGTATGGCAGCCCTCCCTCCTCTCTCAGAGAGACGGGTTTGTTATTTTCTTGATTAGTTTTCGAGCCATGCAGAAATTTGTCTTTCATCTGTATGGCAGCCTCTCCCCTAAGAGAGGGAGGTGGAGTATCTAACCACCATAGAGTCATTTATTGCACCCTAAAACCTCCACATGCCAAACTTGAAACAAACATGATTCATTTACCTGATAGTTCCCGAGTAATGCAGAAATTTGTGTTTTATTTGTATGGCAGGGTTCCAGTTCTCTAGGGAGAGTAGAGGTGTTGAAATTATACCCACTGACCACTAATGATTCTCTTCCCAGCTAACCCCAGCCGAGGTATGTTCTGTTCTGTTGTTCTGTTGTGTAAGTGTGATGCATTATATGGCAATCGACGAACTTCCTCAACCTGTCGCCAAGGAACCTGGTAATCTGGTTACAAGTTTCCAGAGTTCCAACAGGTTCCGTTAATGCTAGGAAAATTATAATAAACAGTTAGGTTAGGGAGAGAAATACGTGTTCAATGTATTTGAACCAAGGTTTGAATCTCGGACGAATTGTTGCATATAGAAGTCGATCTCGTTCAGGTTGCAAAATTTCTAATCTCGATCGGGTTCCGGAATAGGGGTGAATTGCCAGTCTAGTTGGCATGAAATTCGTCTGAGGAAGAAAAATTAGAACTTGACTAATTCAGATCGAAGGTAATATATCTACCTCGTCTAAAATAAACTCACAATGTAAATAACAGTTGCTCTAAAACACTCTATGAATTTCGAATCATTAAATTTGCAAGAGGAACACTTATTTTGCGACAAACTGATTTCATTTGTCATAAGCTGCAAACAGACCTTCCTATGAATGGCCTCATATTTGGGCTGAAAAATAATTGTCGCTCGCCAGGTCCCAACGCACAATCGATCCACGCAGCTTCTACCATCTCCGCGAACATTCCGCGTCTTGAACCGTCTGCCAACGGCAGATCGCACTTCTCATCGGTGTTCCGTTCATTTGATTACGACGATCACCGCCGTCATCATCTTCATCATCATCTGGTTCCGCCAATTTGTGTCTTCCTTCTTCTCCTGGTTTATGTGAGACCGTGAACCCGCGCGAGCCCACAAAAAGTGCCCAAGCAGTTAATCATCGTCAAAACAAAAATGGTCTTAATAGACCAATATAAATCAAATACGAAATCAATTAATTACACATATTGTCGGGGAGAAATATCGAACGTGATCTTCACCATGTGTGTCTGTCTCTCTCTCTCTCTCTCTCTCTTTCTGTCTTCCCTGTTCGAGGCGAATGATCGGATCGGTGTATAAGAAGACCCGGGGATCGGGGATTGAATTGGTCGCATCGAATCGTTGGTGAGGTTTAATTTCGAACTGCTCGAATCGAGGGCTTTCGGAAGGCTTTTGGCTAAACAATCACGCGGACTCGCGGGAGTGATAGAGCACCTCTTGGTGTTTTCATTCACATCGATCGATGGGGGCACAAGTGCCGCGGGAATTTATGGATCGAGGTCGGGAGCATGAAAAATTGACAGTGATTCGTTTGCGGCCATTCCAATTATGTGCGAGCATGTATGCGTGTGTGTATGAGTTTATCAGAGTCAGGTGGGAATCGTTTTGATTTGAGCTGTTAATCAAATATTTAACCACCCTTTTTGTGACCGTTCCGATTCGGTACCATTGTCGCGGACACGCTCGGATCGGTGATGGGAAAAAGATGTATTTGCGGTTGAAACTGTTGAAGATGATTGGAATTTTCGACTTTCGGATTGTTTAATTATCACCGTTATGGAAACGGATTGATTTTTGCTCCAAAAAATCTTTATTGAATTCCTATTTAATCACAGCAACTCGATTTTATTTGTTGCCGTTTTTTATCGAAGTCATCATTTAGTTGATTTAAATTTTACTTCTTTTCTAGCCATGCGTCGCTTCTCGTCAACCTACTCCGTCGATTATGTTCCCCCGAAACGTGAAAACATGCCGCTAGCTTGTCGGTATTGCCAATGTCCCAGCCCATCCGCATCGAGACGATCTTCCTGTGCAAGCACTGTTTCTTCCCGTGTGCGGGCGATTCAACAGATCAATTTTCAAGTCGCGTGTCAGTTGTGTGGAACAAAAAATTCCCCAACCTGCATGGAGAAGAGTTGTCTCAAAAAACCTCTCGGAGATCCGTGCTGCATGCTGCGCAGAATTCGTGAAGCTCATTCCCGCTCCCAGGATCTGAACAATTACCAACAGTCACTAATCTGTCATTGTCGACCCAAACTTTGCCCGATATGCAACCCAACAGTGTGCCAATGTTGTCGTCACTGCGAATCCCAGATTGAACAGGTGAAACGTCACGTCAATGTGTGCGGCGGCTCGCGACGAAACTCAAGCAGGCTACGCTTCGATACGCGAGGTAGCAACGATCGAAACGTTTCGTAGGAAGGTGAAAATTTTTCAGATCATTCAAATCAACGGGCAGCCGAAATGTACACTAAAAAAATAAACGAAAGGAACGATCTTTGTAATTCGACCTACATGAAGTCGTACAACATTCCGAAACCTTGTTGTAAGTGCATCGTGAGGGTAACGGTGAGTTCCTTGAGATTGCTAACTAATTTCGCTCTTTGACATAAGCAATTCCTGCCTAGAAACCGATCACTCCGCTGCATCGGCGTCGCTACCAGCAGCAGATGGAGACCACCTTTTCGACTGTGCACATGGTATTTGTGAACAGGACCTGTCCCAAACCTCAGTTGGAATGTCCGCCCACGGAATATGGAGAAGGTGTTTGCACGGCCGGTGGAGCTATCATCGACAACTGCCAGGTACCCTGCTGCACTCCTTGGTGCACATATTGCTGTTGATCGTTTGCCGAAGGTGGAAAATTTGACGTAACGAATTGGAAGCATGATGTGAATATATATATTTTTCGTTTTACTTGGAATGGCTATAATTTTCTGGGTTGAGATTGGAAGAAACTGATTTTTAGAGTGTAATTTATATCCGAGAGAAAAATATCGTAAGAGAAACTATCTACATTATTTGCTTTATCGTGTTCCGAAACTGATTTGCTTTCGTTGTTGTACTGGATCGGAAAACTTGCTGATAGGTTGTCTTTTAAATAATTACTTCAACTTTTTTATATCACTTCATTAATTCCGTACTATTCTGAGACTATAAATGGATCCCAAAATGTTCTGTTGTGTCTGACGTGGATTAAAAAAATTATAGAAGGTGGTGCCCGAGACACGACCGAGTATTGACATGGTACTACAAAATTATTACAGTCAAGTCGCTTGCTTCCGATAAGAATGAAATGAAACTAAATTTGCAGTAGAATTATTTTACACCGTGAATTACTCTCGGATGAATGTCAGAGTGCATATCTCGAGTCTTACATTTGAACCCATTTTAGGGTGACCAAATGGTTCAGGAGTGAAAACTGAAAAAAAAAAACAAAAAACAAATATTTTTTTTTTCAAAGTACAATGGAGTCGCTTTTTACGCGGGGGATACGTGCCGCGTAAAGGAAAACCGCGTAAATTCCAAAATCCCCGTAAAAATACCGCATAAGTTCCAAAATTCGCCTGAAAATAAACCGGGGTAATTTCAAAATCCGTATAAAAATCTAACAAACAGTGAATTATTATTTAAAAATGCAACCCATATTCTAAAAATTGATTAACGGTTTTTTTTTATGCTACAATCATGATATCTGTATCTCCTTTTATTTCTCAGCTACAAATCAGTGATGCAATACGAACCGATTTCGTGAAAAGTCACATCAATTAGCACATTGAGTTTCTACGCGGTTGATACGTGCTGCGCAAAAAAAACGCGTAAATTTCTAAAACCGCTGCAAAAAAGCCGCGTAAAATAAAACCGCGTGGAAAGCGAGTGTACTTCATTGAATGGATGAAACCAATCAATAAAAAATTCTTAGACGTACCCGCTTTGTTCTCTACTATGAAGGATATGTAGATGCTGACGATACTTTGGGCCTGATCACGAACGCCACTTCACGGTGAAAACGAAATAAAGTGAGTACAACCTTATTACGAACATTACGTGAGCGAGAAAATGTGGGAGAGTTCATTCGAAGTGTAAACTTGGCAACACGAATGAACTCGGTGTTATTATGATTGCCATGGCACCATGGCCCCGAAAAAGTGTGCACATGCCGTAGATTTTAGACCCTTGTGTTTTGGAAGGTGAATGGAAGGAGAATAACGGAAAATGGAGTAAGTTCGATTTCAATTATATTTATAATTTTTGTTAACATGTTCGGTGATACTTTTAGGGTTAAAAAGACAAACAAGCAGCAATTTGGTAGCCTAGTGGCTTTTATGGAGCAATATCCCGACGTGGCTAAAGGATGTAAATTTGTTCCTCGAGTAACGTTAACTGCGCTATGGTTGACACTCAAGGATTCGCTGAACAGCTTGGGTCCTCCAACACGTTCCGTTGCAGCATGGCAAAAGGTAAGCTAGATAATTTTTGTTCTATTCACTTTTAAATTTTATTTTACAGCTTTCTGGTTGAAGGTCTGGACAGACAAAAAACTGCAATTAAAGCGGAAATTGCAGCATAATAAAACTGAAATGTCGGCTACTGGAGGTGGGCCGAACACCATGTATTCCTTCAATGAACTGGAGGAAACCATTATCCGTATCCTTTCCTTAGAAAGAGCGGTCAATCACAATGGTAAAGTATTGATTTGTTACAAAATTAATTGTTGTTTCTAACATTCTCTTTTTACGAATGTAGGGGTTGTTTTTGGAATTCAATCATCCGGAATTTCTACAAAGAGTACATCCGCGGATGATGTGCAAGGTATTATTCCTTGCGATGAGGAGCGTAACGTCGAGGAGATTGCAGTGAATGGCGAACCTATGCTCGATAATACACCCCGGGAGAGGTCAGTGAAACGTCCGTCGAACATTCGTGGCCGTGAACGAGTCAATAAACGGAATATACGGAAGGTTATGCTTGAAAATCAAACAGCCGATCTTTGTGAGATAAAGCGCCATGTATCGGATTGCGCTCGATATGCTCGAAAATCGTACCTTTTGTACGAAAAGCGTTTGCAGTTGGAGGAGAATAAATTCAATTTCAAAAAGCATATGATGCTGCAAAAGGAAAAATACAGAGCTGAACAGTTGCAGTATCAGATGCAGCTGCTGCAGTATAAAAAACAAAAACTTAACTTCAAAATGGGACGGATAACTGATACTAAAGATGGAGACGATGATTCGAAATCGACCCAGGACGATAGTGACGAGTAGTGCCTCACATTTTTTTCGTTTTATTAAATAAAAACTAAATATTTAAATGAATATTATTTCTAATTCTACATTGTTTTGAAGAATTTTTTTTTTATTTGTTGGTTTATAATTTCGGATATTATTTGCGAATACGTCGAGATTTCATAAATAACTCTTTAATAAAAAGTTCCGGGGACCCTGAAAAGGTTTAATGGCTTGCGTGGTTTTGTAGAATCATTTCGAGAAGCAACAATTCTTTCTTGTCTTTGCGAGAACAATAAACTAATTGGTCATATGTCGCCATTTGTTTCTTTATATCAATGCACGCATTACACTGAGTATATAACGAGAGGAATCTTCGGTGCATCGCCATTCAACAAGCATCAAACACGCGTCGAACAGATGCACACAGTTGCAGCGATGAAAATGAAACATCGCGAGAATGACCGTTTATGAAAAATCGTTTCTCGACTCTCGGTCAAGATCGTCAGCAAAGCTAGGAGCTTGTTGCATCAGAACAGAGCCGATACGCACGAAACCAAATACTAATGGCAACTTAAAGTATCGAAGGTGTGCTATTCACATGTAGAGGAAATGAAAAATGTTTCAAAAAACTGTTCTATGTTTCGCGCAACGAAAACAAGCAACGCACACAAAGCCAAACACTGAAGGGTTGAAGCGACCTATAATCATTTGCACTCTTCTCTTTTTTCGCCTGCTTTGCCATGGCTCTGATGATTGTGTTAATTGCAATGCCAGATGCACTTCATTTGAAATATTCGTTAGCGTTTACAGCCCGAGGGGAAACATAAAACACAAAACGAGCAGAATAAAAGCAATCTTTGTTGTTTCGGGCACAGAAAGATTCTTTTTCCTCAGAGATGATGCAATCTTATACACTAGCGACAGCTTACTCTCTATGCAAGGGTGGAGTTTACTTCGCAAATATTCTCTTTTCGCTATCCGCCTTTGTTGTTTCTATTCTAGCGGCTGCATAAGTTGCCCGTTATTGACAGCTCTGTTCGGGAGAGCACACAAATGGACAGAAAAAAATATATAGGGAAATGGAAATGCTTCCAATTTTCACCAATTTGAACCATATACAGACTATGGGAATGTAATGTATAGCATATCAAACAAATCTTAGAAAATTTCCTATTCGATTGGTGTGCAAATCGTTAAAATCCGTTCGCAGCAAAAATAGTTATTAATGTTAACTTTATTTCAAAAAAACGTGACCTGTTTTCTGATTTGGCACCCTTAATGTAAGACGTAGTCCTACGTCAAAAAAAAGGAGAACGCAGTTTGTCTCCGCCCAGAAAGTTTCTGAGCAAAGTTCCAGATTAGTAAAGAGTAGACTTGCTACCCGTTGATTGATTAGAGATGAGATGTGATCGAATATAATCAAGAATATTCGATCTATACTGACCCGAAATTTTATTGCGACTGATCTGTCTGATGATCATGTTGAATTAAAGAGGCTTCAAACTTTTTAGTTCATTCGCCTCTTGATTTGTCTGAACATTCCGTACCTTATTTATACAATTATTTCCACAGTCATTGGAATAGCGCAATTATTGTTTGGGTTGTGTCTAGAATATTTGCTATAAACAATTACTCTTTGTATAGCGGGTTCCTTCTTATCCGTTCCTGTCCCTTGACAACTTGTAGGTTGTTGTTAAAATTGTAGTTTTTTGTCGTGATTGTAGTGCTTTTGTTTTGTTTTGTCGTCTTCTAACAGGTATGTATATTATAACGTTCTCTTCAGATCTCTGTGGACTATGATCAACAGATAAGTAACAATGAATATTCCTATTAATAATGTTGATAATTGTTATTGTTTACAGGTACTAGCTTGTTGCTTTGTGGTTTCTATTATGTTGCAGTGTATTGGAGTGTTATATATTTTGTTGTATGTGAAAGTGATTAATAAAATGTTATGAAAAAAACTGATGAGTTTTCCTCCTCCGGAGTCTTCCGGGTCGTATCACAGTGATTTCTCTATCCGGAAATTGGTGGTTCATGATGAGCAAAAAATTGCTTGGGGCTACTAGAGAGTACAGTACAGAGTACAGAGCAAGGCAGTTGAGACTATTCTTCTGAAACTAAAATAGTTGGGATCAGTGGTGCATCGCTCTGGCAGAGATAGGAAGCGCAAAACAAATGCGGGACGGCACACCAAAATCATGCGCCCATTGATAAGCAAGGTAAACAAAGCCAACAACTCCGAGCGGTCATGCCGGGGGTTCTGGTTCGATTCACGTTCTTGCCGGGAGATTTTTCGTCAAAGAAATTTCTCCCGACTTGATTTGTGGTCACTCGTATTCTAGAACCTGCCACTTTAGAACACATTCAAGGCGTGTTATCCGGCATAGAATCAGGGAATTTAATTTCACTTTCGAACCAACAATTGAAATCGCTTGGTACTTGACAAACTACACTCAAATTATTAACAAGCATTACATTTATTTGAACATGTGAACGGAGTCGCTGCTGGACTGAGACTAACTAACTTTAAACAATTTTCTCTAATTTCCTTCTTTCTTTCTCAACTGTATATCTATTTCCTATTTGTTCTTTTGAATCTATACTTTCTGTATAATCTATGGGCCTGATTCTCGAATACACTTCACGGTGAAAACGATATGAACGGCACGCCATTGAACTACGTTTTACGAGTTAGTGAAGCGTCAAAGATAAGATGGGTTTTCATGCAGAATGAGCACTTTTCAAATAAAAATTATCAATGAAAATGTACTTTTTCGTTTCAAATTAGTGCTCGATGTGAATGGAAAACTTTTTTTTCTTCATGTGGTAAAATAATCTCATACCATTTCCTGACAGTACCCTGGCTAGAGCCATCTAATACACAAAGTTTTTGACGTAGGATTACGTCTTTCGGGAACATATTGGGGTACAAATTGAAAATCGAAAATCGAGCACATCGTGAAAATTGTCCAATTTCAAACGCTTATTGCTCAGTCATTTCATGATGGATGGATGATATTGTTGCGTCAATCGATTTCGGCACTCTATAACAATTTTTTATGTTGAATAAAATAATATATATCATAAAACTAACTATCGAACAATTGAAAAATCTCAACCCCTATCTTAACGGAAATACCCACTTCTGATTGGTCGAAATTGACGACACATGCAGCGGTTCCCTAACAGGTACATCGAAACCAAGCTGACTGGGGGAAATCGAATACATGAAAGTAGGGGAAGCTTTTGTTCCCACCGAAAAGTGTTCCCTAACAGAGACATCAAAAGCAAGGTGCCCGGGGGAAATTGGAATTACAAGTATATGCAAGTCGGGGGCATTTTTAAAGTGTCAGTAAGGTGAGTGCTACGATTAATTCTAGCAAATAAAACTTCAATTTAGAACATTAATGTTGATTGCTTCGTGAAATTTCATATCAATGTACGATCGTGTATTGTGAAAAATTTAGCAAAAGTGTAAGTGTAAAATTGTAAATGGTAGCAGTTGTGTTCAAAATGACTTGATATATGAAACGATTTATTTCAATTTCATAAATGTAAACCAAGGTGTGTTTCCGCTCGAGAACGGGTCGTTCGGTTTAAGCTGTCTGTTTTGTTGTATTCATTTTCAACCAAGAAAATTTAATACGAGAGAGAAAAATTGGAAAAGTGCAAAAATATTCGAAAAAGTGATTTCTCATATGCTCCACATATAGTATTAGGTGTTGTTAGTCCAATTAAAATTTCGCATTGGGGTGAATAAAAGGTTGAATAAACACCTAGAAAATAAAAATTATAAAAGAAAATTACCTTTTCCACTTCAAATATGCTTTCTCTATAATAAAGTAACGTGTTTTTACTGATGAGAAAAATTGATAATTGTGTTCGGTATTGAAAATTTGAAAAGGGCGGTTTTAATAATATCTCATTCCACTTCGGCATCTTCTATCAGATACGCACCATTCAACGAATGTTTACCACCCTTCTGTCATCATCACATCACTTGGTTTAATTTGTGAAAATTGAAAGAAATCGTTTCATATATTAGGCTGTCAAAAAAGTCCTGCGGTATTTTTTTTGAATTTTCATTTGTTCATAAAATTAGTTAGAATCATCTGTTTTAAGTCAAATATGCGCCGTTTTGTTCGATGACTTGTTCCCAACGAGATGCCAACTTCATAATACCCCTGTTATAGAAGCTCGCTTCCTTATTGGCAAAAAACTCGGATAGCCAATTTTCACAGGCCTCTTTTGTGGCTAACTTCTGACTACCTAGCTCGTTCGTCATGGACAAAAACAGGTGGTAGTCACTTGGTGCAAGGTCCGGACTATACGGCGGATGTAAAAGAACCTCCCATCCGAGCTCCCGGAGCTTCTGGCGCGTCACCAAAGAAGTGTGTGGCCTGGCGTTGTCCTGATGGAAGACAATGCGGCCTCTGTTTATCAAAGATGGCCTCTTCTTCATGAGTGCTACCTTCAAGCGGTCCAGTTGTTGGCAGTACAGGTCCGAATTGAGCGTTTGGCCATAGGGAAGCAGCTCATAATAGATTATTCCTTTACAATCCCACCAAACACACAGCAGAACCTTCCTGGCCGTTAATTAGGGCTTGGCCACCGTCTGAGCCGCTTCAGCGGGCTTCGACCACGACCGTTTGCGCTTCACGTTGTCGTAAGTGACCCACTTTTCATCGCCAGTCACCATCCGCTTCAGAAACGGGTCGATTTTGTTGCGATTCAGCAGCGATTCACATGCGTCGATACGGTCAAAGATGTTTTTTGCGTCAACGTATGTGGCACCCATACATCGAGCTTCTTTGTGAATCCAAGCTTCTTCAAATGGTTAATAACGGTTTGATGACTTATCCCCAGCTCTTGGCCGATGCTACGGCTGCTACTATGCCGGTCTTTCTCGGCTAATTCAGCGATTTTGTCGCAATTTTCGACGACAGGCCTTCCGGAGCGAGGCGCATCTTCGACGACCTCTACACCAGAACGAAAACGTTGAAACCATCGTTGTGCGGTGAAAATGGAAACTGTATCGGGTCCATAAACTGCACAAATTTTATTGGCAGCTTGAGATGCATTTTTGCCTTTGTCATAGTAGTACTGTAAAAGATGTCGGATTTTCTCTTTATTTCGCTCCATATTTGCGACACTATAACTCACGAACGACTTAACCAAACAAAACACTGTCAAGGACTATATTATACTATAAAATACCTTTCCAACAAGCTATAGTATGACTCGATACAATGAATACAACTAGAACTACGCGCTTACAACGACACCTCGCGGAAATACCGCAGGACTTTTTTGACAGCCTAATATCATGTCATTTTTAACACAACTGCTACCTTATACAATTTTACACTTACACTTGCGCTAAATTTTTCACAATACACGATCGGTCATTGATATGAAGCAACGAAGCAACCAACATTAAAGGTCCAAATTCAAATTTTATTTGCTAGAATTAGTCGTATCACTCACCTTACTTGCAATATCAAAATGCCCCCGATTTGCATATATTCGCAATGCCGATTTCCCCCGGGCAGCTTGGTTTAGATGTCTTTGTTAGGGAATACATTTCGGTAGGAACAAAAGCTCCCCCTACTTTCATGTATTTGCAATGCCGATTTCCCCCAGGCAGCTTGGTTTTGATGTCTCTGTTAGGGACCCGCCGCATGTGTCGTTAATTTCGACCAATCAGAAGTGGGTATTTTCGTTAGGATAGGGGTTGAGATTTTTCTCTTGTTCGATAGTTAGTTTCATGACATATATTATGGACAATTTTCACGATGTGCTCGATTTCCGATTTTCAATTTGTACCCCAATATGTTCCCGAAAGACGTAATCCTTAGTAATCCGTAGTTTTTACCTGCAATTTCGTTGGTTAATTGGAGAAACCGCGTTAATTGGAAAATCTGCGTAAAAAATCCTCTTAGAAAAACTGCGCAAAAAAAATTATAGGAGGTTGTGTTCAAGACACGACCGCATTGTTGACGTAGAACTACGCGATGGTTTAATTCAAGTCGCTTGTTTATAACTGCAGATATTATTTTATAATGCTACGAAAATGTTGAAATAACCATTCTACCAGTTTGGTCGCCCTGAAAAGTTTTTTTTTATTGTAGAATCATTTGACGATAATTGTTTGATGATTCATTCTTGTGCTCGCAGAACAATACTGTCATCGTCATCCTTAGTGGAGAAAGTTTTGCTACTGGCAAGCGAAACAAAATCACATACAAGCTTTCAGAATGACATTTACTTTCTTGGTGACTAAATAAACGAAATAAACTCTATCTGTTAATCTCAACAACATCGAAAAAGTAGCACTGCTTCGTTATGATGAAGATTAGCGCGAATGCAATCCTATTTGAAAGCAGTTTTGCGACTGGCACGCGAACCCAAATAAATTAATAATTTAATGTAACTTATTGAATAACTTGGTGTCCCCCAAAAACATTTTTGGTGCACAACCTTAACACCTGCTCCACCATAGAGTAAGTTCAATGCATTGATAACATAAAACAAACAATGTTAACTGATTGGAAAAAAGCTGGATATTTGACCCGCTATCTCCCTTCCTTGTTTATATTTATCATCACGACTGCATAATTTGCAACACCAAACAATAGTCAATTAAAGCATAAAAAATAGGCGATTGTTGCATCGTTACAAGGCCAGTGCACACGGGAGCAGTTACAATTGGGGTTTCAGTGTAGCGAAGATGCACTATTTTTACGTACGGGTTATAAAGCACGCACGTACGCACACAAATATCCATATATCGATGGCTTGAAGCAACTAAATATACACACACTTATCTTGGTTTTGCGCTCTTCTCAACAGAAGCCCTTTCTGTTAATATTGCCAGTCTAGATAAGCTTTGCTGTCATCCTTTGTGGAGAGAGTTTTCCTACCGTCATGCGAAACCAAATCACTGACAAAATTCCAGAACAATGGCGTCAGTGTGATGCTATCATTGCAATGCTAGACACATCAGCGAGTGAGTAATTTGGTCGCGTCCACAGCTCAATCCGGAACGAAGACATGTGATGACACAAAGCATATAAGAACAAGTGATATTCATTGTACGATACTGACGATACTGAAAATTTGCCTTCCTTCCTTGCTTGAGACTTGACTTCAGTTCATTCGTATCTAATCTTCAAAAAGGCCCTTGGAAAATTTTACTTTATCCATCATATTACTCCTCCACACCCATTGCCTTGAGAAAGGCATTCGATCCCTCGCCGTCCAGTTCGCCCAGCGACGATGTTGTTCAGTCGATTTCCTCACGAAGAATGAAAGTTTGCCTTTTTTTTTTAAAGCTTAAAGTTTATTTATTTGAGGATCTTTTAAAATTTAACACATTTGATTTACAATTAAATTTTTCAGCCTTGGGGGCCCGGCAACTTTGGTACATTTTTGGCTTTCAATTTCTGCATAGATCATTGGTTGTGAATCTAGTCTACATTTGATTCCGTAAAAAGGGATGTAACAATTATTAATTGAAAAATTTTAAAACCTACCTAACTATAATCTAAATTAAAACTATGGGACCGGCTCCCGGATTATTGCGTGCGGAAAACTGGCAAGACCCCCTGAACCTAGACAGGTTTTGTGTTTTCCGTTCCTCTAGCATCTGAAGACCAGACAGGGGGTGGATCTCGGTATTTCGGGTCCTTGGTGGACTGTCCAGGATCATCCGAAGGATGTTGTTCTGGATGATCTGTAGTCTTTTATGAAGGCAATTTGCACATCCCTCTCAGATTGGAAAACCATATTCGATTACCGGCAGCATGATCTGCTTGTGTATCGCAAGCTTGTTCCTCAGCGACAGAGTGGATTTTCGGTTGATGAGCGGGTATAGCGCCTTTATGATTTTGGAACACTTCGTGGATGTATTGCTCACATGGGATGCGAAGTTCAAGTTCCTGTCCAGGGTGAGACCAAGGTAGACAACCTCACTCGACCAATTAATGGGAGTGTTGCTGAGGTGGACGTTCATATCATCAGGCGGAACAAGTCGTGGTGATTTTGAGTGTGGAACTAAAATGGCCCGTGTCTTCGCCGAGTTGATGCGAATCTTCCAGGATGTTAGGTAGTCGGACAAAACATTCAGGCCCTCTGTAATCTCCTGACTAGCGGGCGTATCACTCGACCCTTGTAGATGATGGCGGTGTCATCAGCGAACATCGACAGCACACCATCACCAGGAAGGGGAGGAACATCCGAAGTAAAGATATTGAACAGGATAGGCCCTAGGAGGCTACCCTGAGGAACTCCCGCGATGACGTTGAACGTATCGGAAAGCACGTTGTTCAGAGAGACCTGAAAAGTCCTGTCCGATAGATAGTTACCGATTATCTTGACGAGAAAGATCGGGAAGTTGAATCGGTGTAGCTTGAACACAAGACCATTGTGCCAGACATTATCAAACGCCTTTTCGACGTCCAACATTGCCATGGCAGATGTTTTAGACATGGACTTGTTCCGCCTGATGATGTTCGTGACTCGTGCAAGCTGGTGGAGAGTGGAATAACCTTTCCTAAACCCAAACTGCTCACGGAGGAAGATGTTGTTCTGGTTTGCGAAATCCAGCTAACGGCTGAGAATCAGCTTTTCAAATAGCTTCGAGATGGACGACAAGAGGCTGATGGGGCGATAGCTTTTGGCGTTGGTAGGGTCTTTACCAGGCTTGTGTATGGGAATTACTTTGGCTAACTTCCAGCGAGACGGGAAGTAACCAAGTTCCATGCATGTGTTGAAGATAGATGTTAAGTGCTCGAAGAAGCCAAAGCTCAAGTTTTTTTAACTCGAGGTTAAGCGTACTGTCGAACCCGGCAGCCTTCATGTTTCTCGTGTTACGGACCGCAGCTATCGCCTCATCAGCCGTTATTTTGGATTCTTCGGGGAGAACGACGGGGGTATCAGCAACACTAGCTCGACGATAGGCTCGTGGGGACTCACCATGGAGCGACCAATATTGTGAGAATCCACAAAGTGTTGACCAAGCGCATTCGCCTTTTCGGCAGATGTTATAAGTAAGGATGAATTCGAATCCAACGATCTGAGTGGAGGAACGGGTCGCGGTTTGCTTTTTAGAATTTTTGCGGTTTTCCAAAATGGTTTTGCGTGATCTGGGAGGGAGCAAAGATGATTTGAGAAATGTTCGTTCCTGAGATCCACCATCCTGGCATGGATGATTTTCTTGAGACGGTTGCAATTGGTCTTCAGGTGGGGAAGGCCAGTACGTTGGTACTGGCGACGGATGGTGTTGCGGAGTCTAATTAAATGTTTGGTTATCCTGTCTTGATTCAGGGGATTACTCACCAGTCTTAAAGCCGGTACGTGTCTGTCTCTGGCCCGAGAGATCGCCTCGTCGATGGTCTGAAGACACTGGTCGATGTCGTCAGTTGAATCGGGAACGATGTCGTAGTTGATCACGGTGTCCACGCACTGCTGGAACTGTGATCAATCGACGCGGTGGTAGTTGCGTCGCGAAACCTGGAATCTGTTGGCGGAGGAGCTCACTTCAATCGCCACCGGGTAGTGGTCGGAGCTGAGTTCTTGATAGACGACAGGCTCTGAGATGTTTATCGCGTTCGTGATGAAAATGTCGATGGTAGCATGTACACCGGACCGGCTCAACCGGGTGGGACCATCCGGACTCAGAATGGTATATTGTGCTTCTTGGAGGTCGTCATGCAGGATCAAGCCGTTTCGGTTACTACGGCTGTTGCCCCGCGCTAGATGCTTCGCATTCAGGTCGCCACCGATGATGAACTGCTGTCGCCGCCGGGTCAGCTTGATGACGTCGCTTCGAAGAAGTGCTGCCGAGCCGTCCCGTACATTTGTTTGTGTGGGGCAGTAAGCTGCTACTATGGTGAGAGGACCGACAGGGGTTGAGACTTCCACCCCTACGGCCTCGATGATTTTCAGCTCGAAGCTTGGAAGCAGCTGACAGCAAATGTTTCGCCTAAGTGCGATGGCCACGCCACCACCCCCTGAGCTGGTCCTGTCAAGCCTCACGAGCCGGAAGTCTGGGTGGAAGACATTTATTTTGGGCTTAAGGTGCGTCTCCGTGATAATTGCCACGTCGATTTAGTGCTCATTGAGAAATACAACGAGTTCTATGGCTTTGCTCTTAAGCGAGCAAGCGTTCCAGTTGACTATGCGTGTTATATTACGTTCCATACTTGGAGACGAGGGTGAGGACAGCCTCAAGCTGTTCGTTTAGTGTCTTGAAGGTGCGTTTTATTCTGATGACCTCGGACACCAGCATGACGAGTTCCTTGTCATTCAGTGGGACGCCCTCGGTGGTCGTGCCGGATATCACACACGAGTACGAGAGACCCGGGAGGGGTGGTTGAGTCTGCTGCGACGCTGCACTCATGAGCCTATGCCGCACTGAGGAGACGCTAGAGCCCGCTTGGTTACTTACGGAGGAGGTGATGGGATCGCCGCGGTTTCGTTGATTGTTGAGTGGAAGAGGAGGCAGGTTCGGGACTGCACGGCGTTGCACTAGCGCGGGAAACTGCACATCGTTGACTGCTGGTGGGCGCTGGTTTCGCTTTCGTCCTGGTTGATGTTTTGGAGGTCCTTCAGGCACGTCGAGTTCTTGGCCAGGTGGACGAGATAAAGTTGGTCTCGATACGCCCGAGTCTGGTCGTGTCGCTTCATTTTGTAGATTTGAACCGGCTTGAGTCCGCGCTGCTGGAGTTCAGCCGATAGTTCCTTGGTGTCCATATCGTGGAGTCCGCGGAGTACCACCTTGAGCGGTTTCTCGGCCTCGATGTCATGTGAGAAATACTCACAGTTCCGCTGTTTCAGCACCTCTAGCACGGCCTTGTAGTGACTCATGAAAGGGACCATCAACTTGAAGCCCTCCGTACTACGGCGGATGGTGCACCTCAAACCCTTCTCGATAAAAAAGGCAACTCGAGCATTAAGCCCTTCCGGGAAGCCTTTCACGTAGATCAGCGGCAGTTTCTCCTTTTTATCTATCTTCGGTTCGTCACCATTCTCGAGTACAGCGTAACGATTGTTTGCCAGCAGCTTCTTGGCCGACGGATCAATGGATTCGCCCGATACTTCGGTGTCGTTTGTAGACCGGGAGCGTTTCCCGTTGCTGCTACCACTTGCGCCAGAGCGCGTTTTGCCTGCGGCTTGGTTCATGGGGACGTCGGCGTCCAGCGCGAGATAACAAACACTTTTACTTTACTTTTGACGTAGAATTACGTCTTTCATTAAGGGTGCCAAATCAGAAAACAGGTCACGTTTTTATGAAATAAAGTTAATAACTATTTTGGCCGCGAACGGATTTTGGCGATTAACATACTAAAGGAATCGGAAATTCCGTAAGATTTGTTTAATGTGCTAAACATTAGAATCCCTTGGTTTGTAAATGGTTAAAATTCATGAAAACTTTAAGCGTTTCCATTTTCCCATACATTTGTTCTATCCATTTGTGTGCTTTCCCGAACAGAGCTGTCAATAACGAGCAACTTATCGACGATGGAGGGGAAATCGTAGGATTCAAAGTCTCCGTGAGCAAAGGAAAAGTAGAAGAATGAAGGGGAATACTTGCCTAGAGTATAAACAGTGGATCTCGCTAAGGCAAACTTTCATTCGGCATCGGACTGTTGAGCAATCCAGTTCACTTTGCTTTCGCTGCGCTTCGATCTAAGATTGGACCCCACCAGTGGTAATCCAACTTGGATATCGTCGTTTGGTATTTCTGTTTTTCTGTTTTTCGCGTTATTCGTATCGTGTGTTTTTTTCCGCGTCATAAATTGGACGCTTCGCGTAGTGTGTGATGAGTAAGAAGAAGAGGAAGGCAGGCTCGAGCCCTGCAAAAATCGAACGCATTGTCAGGGGCAATAAAATTTCGAGGCAAGCGTCATCTAATGATGCACGCGATGTTGGTGCAATGAAAAGCGCTCGCACTAAACCGAGCCCTCGCGAGTGGGACACCGCATCGAATAACAGCGGAGTAGGCGATTTCGGCGCGTCGATCGAAAATGTAAACGCCGTTACCCAGGCAGCAACCTAAATCAAGCTCCCCCCGCTGGTGATGACGGCGGTCGCTCTTGACAAACTCATCAGCGAATTCGCATTGATGGGTGTTACAGCAGAATACAAGCTGTGTGGCATAATTCAGTCTTTTTTCCAAGCAGTTAACATAGTTTGTTTTTCGTCATCATAAGGGCTTCGTTGATGCCTTTGAGAATGCATCAATGCATTAAACTGATGTTATGGCGAAGCAAGCGTTAAGGTTGTGCGCCAAAAAATTATTTGGGGAATATCAAGCATCTTGAATGTCTTACTGGAATGTTATAAGTTATTTGGGTTCGCGTGCCAGTCGCAAAACAGTCTTCAACTAGGTTTGCATTTGCGCTAATATTGACCATAATGAAGCATTGCTACTGCTACTACTCGAAAAGGATGTTATTAACAAAAAGAGTTTATTTCTCTAGTTTAGTCACCAAGAAAGTGAATGACGTTCTAGAATTTTGTATGTGATTAGGTTTCGCTTGCCAGTAGCAAAACTTCCTCCACTAAGGGTGACAGCTGCGCTTCTCTCGAGCATGAGAAAGTATTGCAACTTTTCTCGATGCCAGTAATATTAACAGAAGCGTTTCTTTTGAGAATAGCGTAAAATGATGAGAAGTATTTGTATTCCAAGTAGTTTCATGACACCAATGTATGGCTCTGTATGCATGCTATGGCGAACGCTTGTTTGGCGCTTGGTTTACGTTGTACGAACGATGCCTAGAGGTGCGATTCCTTTGAGGCAATACTAAATAACATGTAGCATGATATTTGATACTTGCAAGTGTTGTCATTGTTGTTGTTTCCATGCGGTGCCAAAGATATATTGATGTAATTATGAGATGTGGAATAATGGTGCTGGTGCAACATGTATATAATCGAGTCTATTTCAATTGCGAAAAAGGCCACCGGAATAGCGTTCGAGGTATGAAATAAATTGCGACATACGATCAACTAGTATATTGTTTTGCGAGGGCATGAATGAATCATCAATCAATTATCGTCAACTGATTCTACAATGAAAACTCCATTTCAGAGATTATTCTACTAAGCAGTTGTTTCTAAAATTTCACAACATTATAGAATAATATCCGAAGGTATGAACAAGCGACTTATATAAAATAACAGTGTAGTTCTACGTCAACAATGCGGTCGTATCTTGGACACAACCACCTATAATTTTTTTTATTTTTAAACACTACCTATCACGAGCAAGCGAAAATACGTGTTTACTGCTCAACACAACAGCAGAGAATGATATGAAAGTTTGCCTCAGCGAGATCCACTGTTTATACTCTAGCCAAATATTCCCCTTCGTTCTTCTTCTTTTCCTTTGTTCATGGATACTTTAAATCTCATGGTTTCCCCTTCGTTGCTCGTCGATAAGTTGCTCTGTCCGGGAAAGCACACAATTGGACAGAACAAATGTATGAGGAAATGGGAATGCTTCCAATTTTCATCAATTTAAACCATATACATACTATGGGATTATAATGTATAGCATTTCAAACAAATCTTAGGGAATTTCCGATTCGTTTGGTATGTAAATCGCCAAAATCCGTTCGCGGCAAAAATAGTTATCACGTTAACTTTATTTCATAAAAACGTGACCTGTTTTCTGATTTGGCACCCTTAATGAAAAAAGTAGTTCTACGTCAAAACGCGTAACAAACCCTGGGTGTAATTCTTCTGTCGTAGAACCACGTCCAAAAGAACAATAGAAATTGTACGCAAACATAATCGAACTGTTTGGGGCGAATGTAAACAATCGAACAGCGTTCATATCGAATGAACATTGTTTAATCTACTAGGTGCGACAGTAACTTAGGATTTAATGAGGTTCATTGATGATAAACGATAAAGGTTCAGGAATGGCGGAAGATACTCGGTTGACGGAATGTTCGCATCCTACCAAAGAGCGCACTAAAATTTCTCTGAGACTGAAAAGTTAAATTAAACAATTAAAGTACGCGGAAGCGATGGTTCTGCTCTCCCAGATAAACTGTCCGGATTTGGAATGAATCTCCGAACATCAATTGGAGAAACTCCAAGGAAAACCGAAGCTTTTCCATAGGCAGAATCGCAGCAGAATCGGCTTAAGTTCGAATGTCTAACCATTCTTTATAGTTATTCCGGCAAGTACAGGGTTTTCCAACTTTAAATTCCGAAAGTAAATTGAAATAAAACACACTCAGAATTCGAATTTCGATGAAACTTTTATTTCAAATTTAAGTTTGGTTTATGCCATTATGTGTGAAATACAACATCATTCAAATGTCCACCTAGGGCTTCCTCGCACACCTTAATCCGGAACAGGTAATTTTCGATTTTCGGTATCTCGGTCATAACTTCACGAATGTTGTCTTTCAAATGTTCAAGAGTTTGCGGAGAGTTGGCATAGACACGGTCTTTCGCATAACCCCATAAAAAAAGTCTAGCGGGTTCAAATCGCATGATCGGCCAATTGGCATCACCAAAACACGAAATTATGCGTCCCTCAAATTTCATTCGCAATATGGCCATGTTTGGTCGTGTTGTGTGGCACGTGGCGCCGTCCTGCTGAAACCACATGTCATCCGTATCCATATCTTCAATTTGTGGCAAAAAAAAATCGGTTAACATGCGGCTATAGTGCTCTCCATTCACAGTTACCGTCTCGCCGTCCTCATTTTCAAAGAAATACGGCCCGATGACTCCACCAGACCATAATGCGCACCAAACAGTGACTTTTGGCGGATGCAATGGCCTCTCAACAATCACGTGTGGATTTTCTGAGCCCCATATACGGAAATTTTGGGTGTTCACATAGCCACCGAGCTCGAAATGTGCCTCATCGCTGAAGAAAATTTGATGCGAAAATTCAGCATTTTGCTGCTGTTGTTCGTTCACCCAATCGACGTATGCCCGACGCATTCTATGGTCACCACGCTCTAACTTTTGTACCAGTTGGACTTTATATGGATGTAGGTGCAAGTCCAAATGCAAAATTCGCCACAATGATGTGTTTGACAAGCCCAATTGCTGAGCACGCCGTGGAATCGAAACATTCGGGTCATCCTCCAATATTTTCGACCGAACGCACATTACGATGATGCACAGGTTTCACAATATCCGCTACGGATCCAGTTTGTTCGAATTTACGCACTACATTAGCGATTGTGTGCTCTGTAGGCCGTCCATGACGACAAAATCCGTCCGTAATGCTCGAAAAACATTTGCCGGTTTTTCATCATTTTTATAGTATAATTTAACAGAATTAACACGTTGTGCGATGCTAAAACGATCCGTATTATAAAATGGCAGACATTCAACAACAACATGACGCTTTGGTTGACAGCTATGTCAAACGGTTGTCAGCGCAGGGCGGAATACTTTCGGAAGCCCGAAATGGAAAACCCTGTACAACAAACATTAATAAGTTTTGTTTTAATCTCGAGAAAGTTATGAATATTGGACTGGGTCAAACGAACGTCCGACACTGTATTTGATTCATGTTATATGTACAAGGTCGGACAAAATTTATGCAACCGTGTAATAGAATTTTGTCAATTACTGTTATTTGTTTGGGTATACGGTAAAACCTGTTTTTGTGCGGCTTTTTTTTGTGCGATTTTTTTTTGTGCGGTTTTCTGTTATTGTGCGGTTTTTTGTGCGATTTTTTTTGTGCGGTATATGAAAAGAAGCATATTTGACGAAGTTATCGCCCATTTTGTTTTTTCGATGGTTTATATGCATTTCAGTGCGAAAAAGGCATATTTGCGTCTCAATTATCCACTTCTGAAATTATTCCTCTCCTCCTATCAAATGCTCTAAGTTTTTCTAAGTTTTTGCATGACATGATATCTAACAGTATCACGTTTCGACATGCAACTAAAAGCACAAAACAGCCACGCGCAACCGAAGAGGCAAAGTGTCCCATCGCAAAGCAGGGAAACAAAAGCAAATTGAACGGTGAACGGCGTGGATTTGAGTTATTTTCTTGGGGAAACCTTTTTTATGCGGTCCCTATCTACCGCACAAAAAAAAATTCGACTAGGAAGTCGTCACATTTTGTAACACATCCGAAAACAAGCCATATATTTTTTATTTCCTTATTTTGTAACTGTCAGCCCTTCCCTACCAAAAAGCTCAATGTCGGTCCCTAGGAACCGACGCGGGTCTCAACGTGTTAACTGATAGATCTTTATCAGATTTTAGTATTTTTTCAAAAAAATTTAGTAGTTGGTGAAGCAATTGGTATTCGGTTTAATAAAGTGTTACAGAGCAAGAGCACCGCTTAAAACGGCTAACCTTAAAGGTCGTTAAAGGAAAACCACCATACAGAGAATGCCTCGGTTAACCATACGAAGCTAAGAAGCCGTTCATTAATTGAACAAAATATTGATCTTCTGTAGACGAACAACAATTTTAGTCCATCAGTTTTTCCCAAATTCAAATTCCAAAACCCCTCTAATTGTAGTGGTGATAATAGAAAGCAAAACCAACTTACAACTCAGCAAAAAAAAACTTCCTATACCGAACTCGATCCCATAAACTCAAATGGCTCTCTGTTGTCCGGAGAACCTTGTAATTGGGTATCAGATCAACCACATCATCGACCGTCGCTCTGAAAGCTCCGTGTTAAATCGTTGACAAAGAGTGATACAAATATTTACTCTAATCTCCCAGAACAATTCCTGGGGAGGAAAAGTACAGAGAACACTAGAAAAAAAAAACCCACCGAATGATGTTCCCATCGCGATCAGTCTCCCAGCGAACGATGCGATTTGTCATGGGATTCTTTGCCACCGAACGCGGGACAGAGATATAGGAGCCGTTTAAGCCCGCAAATCAAGGGAGAAAAAAATAACCATCATGGTGCCATTTGCTCGATCGCTGGCATTCCGGATTTCAACGAGGTTCAAATAGCGTGAAATGAGGCGCGATGAAATTTAGATTTTTCTATTTGTCCAAAGAAACTCGACGGAGGGAGTGGAATCAACTCAACAACGACAACACAAACGGAGGAAACGTTAACGAGAGTTCTATTATTTGGCTAAACCAACTCGAATTATTCGGTGATCTAAACGTCATTAGCATCGGCCAGAATTGGATTCTCAATGGATGTCTTTTGGGTTTCTTCTGGAGACCGAGTTGAACGAGACATGAAGTGAATCGTTGATGGGCTTCGTGGATTATTCCTCAAATACAATAATGAATCAAATTCGGAGGGATCGAATTGATCGAATAGGTTGTTGGCGTTGGAATGATACTCGGGCTGATACGCGAGTAGCTCTGTTGTGTCAAGTTCATTGCAGACAATGTGAAAATATAGCGAGATAATCTCCCGGTGACAGGTGAGTCACTTTTTATGTGAGAATTTGTTCAATTACTTTGCCCTTTTCGACGTAATGTTATTTTTTTTCCGTCTCGTTTATGTCTCATCATCCACTTCCGTCAACACCGTCAACCTTGGAGTTGCGCTTTTTGTTTGTTTTAATTTAAAATTTTAATTGAAATTCATGACGAAATTTACCCATCACTTAGTCTGTTTCTTCTTTGTGTGCCTTCCGATTCGGAAACCGGCGTAATTGCCCCTCGTAAAAAACCGTAATAAGAGCAACGATCAGCCGTTCCGGAGCATGCGGTCCCCTCGAAGGTAATAATTTCCGCACGCATATCATTGACGATCGGTTCCCGATCGTCGTCCTCATCGTCGAGCAGATAGCCAGGAAGAAGAGTCCTTAATTCGGTTATGATCGCCATATTTTTTCCGAAAAACAAAGCAGATGTTCGAGCGGATGAGAACGAGGATCCAGGCGAGCTGGGACAACGGAATAAACATGGGACCATAAATAATCACGCTTGTGAAGTGTGTAAGCTGATTTCACGGTGCGGCTACGCAAACATAATTTTTGGCGGTGTTTTTTGTTGTTGTTGCTTCTTTCGGGTGGTTTGGGGTGTGTTTTGTTTCGCGGTCCAAGTTCCCCCGCCGAAAAGTGGCATAATTTATCGATCCGATTAGATATGACGGCAAAAACAAAAGAACGTCGACCGATCGTGGAATCGAAATTGAAATCTCACCTTGTTTGGGGGTACTTCGATGGACGAAGGCGCGATTATCATCGGTGCAGATGTGTTTAGTTTGTGGTTTTGATAGGGGTTGAGTATGAATTTCGGTGAAAGTATTGGCAATCGCATACAAAACGTCATGAACAATGACACAAGTATAATTCGGTCGTCGCGCAAGTTGCAAATTCACGTTGCAATTTCCCATTAAATATCGCCAAAACATCGCTGTTGGATTGTGGTTGTGGCACCGTTACTGCTGTGGATTGATCTCGATATTCCAGTCTGTGTTTTCGCTCAAAATGAAATATGATTGACTAGGTTTCTCTATGATATTTCTGTGGAAAAATAACCATATTTCGAGCAGTTCGGAAGAACAAGAGAAGTTTGACTGCCTCCCGTTAATATACGATTGAAATGTCTGACGAAGAAGTGGAAGCGAAACGGCTTCGTAGTAACACTCTTCCAAAATCGAGTGAAAACAAAGATATGACTGTATCTGAGCTCGCGACCTTGATGGAATCCCAGTTCAACGCATACCAGCGCAGCACGAAAGATGATATTAAAAAATTTGGAGATAAATTCACCACTCAGATGCAGATCTTAAAATCGGATCTGATAGCTGATACCGAGAAACTGAGAGATGAAACCAAACACATCGTCAGTGAGTTAACCGAATTTGTACGAAACAACAAAGTTGAGGCATTCTGCTGCAATTTGCCTTCAACACTCAAAGAAATGAGTTCTTCTCATCTTCAGTCTCGCTCACTATCACTATCGGATATTGGATTCGCGGTCAACAAACGAGTTTATGTCAATGAAAATCTCACTCATGCATCCAGGAGTATTCGGACGAAAGCGCTTAAACTGAAAAAGGATGAAAAACTGCAGGCGGTATATCCGAGAGAAGGAGTTGTTTACATTCGGCAGAAGTCAGGCGATCGTGAGATGAGGATATCATTGGAAAGCGAATTAGATCTGCTGTTCAACCCATAATGTACTGCACGTTAGATGGATTCTGTTGAACTTGATGCTGCTGTTGTTGCTTTGTAGGATACCGTTAACATTATTGTTTCTGAGGTTTATTTGATTTCTATGTTGTTTTTTTTTGCATCTTGTATTTGAGATTTATAGAATAATTATGGAAACAGACATGGTATCAGTTACTGCCAATAAATTGCTCAAAACATATCTCTTACTTGTACTTTATATTCATAACTGCGATCATGGATGCGATCATAAAGAATGATACCTCCACGACCCTATGTATTCCGGGGACAGTAATGAGATCTGCGTTAGTTGCGGGGAAGTTGTCTGTGTGCTCCATTAACTGTCAAAGCGTGTGTTCTTGTCGTTTGGCAAAACTCGATGAATTGAAGCAAATTGTGCACACTTTAAATGTTGGTGTTGTATATGGAGGCGTATGGTGCTTGGTGGAGGCGTATTAAAGGGTGTGTCACATCAAATTGCATCACGGAAAAAACGCTGTAGAAATTCGCCCAGTAGACCGATCCTTTTGAAAATTTTAGACAGTAAAATAAAAACTATTAAACAACTTTTGACATTTTCTTTTTATTCATACTTCGAGCCCAAGCCCGTATGCTCGCACCTTCCTCTTCACCCCGTCCATAAGGTTCTGTACAACGTCAGGTTGTAGTTTTTTTTGAACAGAAATCCATTTTATCTTGAAGTCCGCCTCCGATTTGACAACTTTTGGGTTCTTCCGGAGGGCCTGCTTCATAATCGGCCAATATTTCTCTATTGGGCGAAGCTCCGGCGCGTTGGGTGGGTTCATTTCCTTTGGCACGAAGGTGAACCCGTTGGCTTCGTACCACTCCAACACGTCCTTTGAATAGTGGCACGAAGCGAGATCCGGCCAGAAGATGGTCGGGCCCTCGTGCTGCTTCAATAGTGGTAGTAAGCGCTTCTGTAGGCACTCCTTAAGGTAAACCTGCCCGTTTACCGTACCGGTCATCACGAAGGGGGCGCTCCACTTTCCGCAAGAGCAGATCGCTTGCCACACCATGTACTTTTTGACAAACTTGGATAGTTTCTGCTTGCGAATCTCCTCCGGAACGCTGAATTTGTCCTCTGCGGAGAAGAACAACAGGCCCGGCAGCTGACGAAAGTCCGCTTTGACGTAGGTTTCGTCGTCCATTACGGTGTACAGATTCCGGGCTCGCGTCTTCCCCACCATGTTTTGCCTTTCGTCGCGGTTAGGAGCCTTCTGAACCTTGTATGTACGCAGGCCCTCCCACTGCTTGGTCCGCTGGACGAATGAACTTGACAAATTCAGCTTATTGGCGACATCCCGGACCGAACTTCTCGGATCACGTCTAAACTGCTTAACTACGCGCTTGTGATCTTTTTCACGGACGGAGCATCCATTTTTGCCGTTCTTCACCTTCCAGTCGATGGTTAGGTTCTCGAAGTATCGTTTTAGTACTCTGCTGACCGTGGATTGGACGATTCCCAGCATCTTACCGATGTCCCGATGTGACAACTCCGGATTCTCGAAATGAGTGCACAGGATTAATTCACGACGCTCTTTTTCGTTCGACGACATTTTTCCAAATTTATGAAAAATTTACAGTGAAGCATGGCCAACGTGATCTATACACTCTTATCTGATTATAAGCGAAAGCTGAAGATATAATTCCTAAAAATTAAATTTCTACAGCGTTTTTTTCTTGATGCAATTTGATGTGACATACCCTTTAGTTTACATAAAGACTGGAATTAATTTAAAAGTACTAAAACAAATCAATGTGCGATATCTATACGATTATATTATACTGAATATATGCTAATGGAATTAGAACTCGATAACAACAATATTTTACTGGGAGCATTCTATAACCATCCTGAAACTGACTGCACTAGCGAAATAAGCTCACTCCTTTCTGAGTTATTACAATTATCTTTTTTTTCTCAGAGACTTCAATACAAACATGTTAGATCCTCATAGAAGCTTAAGGCTTAAAAACGCTCGTACGACTTATGATATGCACAATGTAGGAACTGAGCCAACTTTTTTCTACAGAAACATTTGTTCGCAATTAGATCTCATGTTGACAAATAGTGCATCTTGCATACTCAAATTCAACCAGTTTGAGGACCCCGGTTTTTTCAACCACGATATTGTGTTGGCATTGCTGAATTTCAATACAGTGAATAATGTGAGTGCTATTAGATTCCGTGACTATAATGACATGGATGTTGATGGGTTAAGAGAAAAATGTAATGCTATTGCCTGGGATGATTACTATGATATGATTAATCGTGTCGCTCTAACGGATTTCTTCAATGAAAAAATCAAACATCTTTTTGATCAATACGTTCCTATTAAGACATTTGTTCCGAACTTGGTTCAATGATTCAATTAGCAGAGCCATGATTGACCGTGATTTGGCATTCAAGCAATGGAAAGCTACCCGTTTAGAAGAACATCATGATATGTTTAAACAACATCGTAACAGAGTTACTACCATGACTCGTACTACAAAAGCACAATAAAGGGTGTGTCACATCAAATTGCATCACGGAAAAAACGCTGTAGAAATTTAATTTTTAGGAATTATATCTTCAGCTTTGGTTTTATAATCAGATAAGAGTGTATAGATCACGTTGGCCATACTTCACTGTCAATTTTTCGTAAATTTGGAAAAATGTCGTCGAACGAAAAAGAGCGTCGTGAATTAATCTTGTACACTCATTTCGAGAATCCGGAGTTGTCACATCGGACATCGGTAAGATGCTGGGAATCGTCCAATCCACGGTCAGCAGAGTACTAAAACGATACTTCGAGAACCTAACCATCGACCGGAAGGTGAAGAACGGCAAAAATGTATGCTCCGTCAGTGAAAAAGATCACAAGCGCGTAGTTAAGCAGTTTAGACGTGATCCGAGAAGTTCGGTCCGGGATGTCGCCAATAAGCTGAATTTGTCAAGTTCATTCCTCCAGCGGACCAAGCAGCGGGAGGGCCTGCGTACATACAAGGTTCAGAAGGGTCCTAACCGCGACGAAAGGCAAAACATGGTGGGGAAGACGCGAGCCCGGAAGCTGTACACCGAAATGCTGACGAAGCCGCATTGCCTGGTAATGGACGACGAAACCTACGTCAAAGCGGACTTTCGTCAGCTGCCGGGCCTGTTGTTCTTCTCCGCAGAGGACAAATTAAGCGTTCCGGAGGAGATTCGCAAGCAGAAACTATCCAAGTTTGCCAAAAAGTACATGGTGTGGCAAGCGATCTGCTCTTGCGGAAAGCGGAGCGCCCCCTTCGTGATGACCGGCACGGTAAACGGGCAGATTTACCTTAAGGAGTGCCTACAGAAGCGCTTACTACCACTATTGATGCAGCACGAGGGCCCGACCATCTTCTGGCCGGATCTCGCTTCGTGCCACTATTCAAAGGACGTGTTGGAGTGGTACGAAGCCAACGGGGTCACCTTCGTGCCAAAGGAAATGAACCCGCCCAACGCGCCGGAGCTTCGCTCAATAGAAAAATATTGGGCGATTATGAAGCAGGCCTTCCGGAAGAACCCAAAAGTTGTCAAATCGGAGGCGGACTATAAGAGAAAATGGATTTCTGTTTAAAAAAAACTACAACCTGACAATGTACAGAACCTTATGGACGGGGTAAAGAGGAAGGTGCGAGCATACGGGCTTGGGCTCGAAGTATGAATAAAAAGAAAATGCCAAAAGTTGTTTAATAGTTTTTATTTTACTGTCTAAAATTTTCAAAAGGATCGGTCTACTGGGCGAATTTCTACAGCGTTTTTTCCGTGATGCAATTTGATGTGACACACCCTTTACTTCAACAAAAGTTTAAATCCTCAGCTGCTACCCAAACAATTGTGGAGAAAAAAATAAATTTTGGGCGGGACGAAGTTTGTCGGGTCAGCTAGTGAGAGATAAAATAGAATAATCTCTCTTGTGAAGAAACTTCTATACTTCGCGTTTTTTATTACCTGTTCGTCTTATCTACACCATATCCGTCCGTTTCACCACAGTAAATGAACGATTTGTCGACTATTTTTATTTGCAATGAAGCATTGGAAAAAAAACATAATTATTTGAAACGGTTAACAGATTAATATTGAACTGCAAAAAAACTGCATTTTCAGAAAACACAAGTTTCCATGATACAATCGAAGTTCTTCTTAACATGTCCATCTTACCCCAGGCTTCCCTGCATGTTAGGTTTTTTTTTGGTATGAAATCTCTGTGGTTTTAAAATTTGGCTGTTGAAACACTTTTGTTAATCAATTTGAACAAATGAATACAAATCGCAGGAATACATTTCAGTGAGATTCGTGGATTGTTGTTTGGTATTCGTAGTGTTTTCAGATGAAATATGCCTTCGTCATAAATTTTCCGCAATCGTGTCGTAATGGCATTATGAGATTTGGACTCCGGAAATCGTTTACTCCATGAACTTTGCGTTCAAGATCGAGTTTTGGAGTGACATAATGAAATATCGACTGTCTCCATTTTATAAAGCACATAACAAAAACTTTTTTTTTAATTTAAACAAACTTTTTTCCTAACGAGACAGACACTGAAAAAAATGCGGCTTGAATTCACACCACAGAAACACAGGTGTTATTTTGGATAGAGGAAATCCAGTAGTCCTGATTTTACTAGATTTTTTTTTTTTACAGCTCACTCCGTAGCAGCAGACGACACAGGTAAGTTCCAGGTTTTTCCTTTTCAGGTCCTTCAGCAGCAGCAGCGACGGCGAACAGCAAGGGAAGCAAGCAGCAGCGTACTAACGGCGATTCCAGCGAAGTCCAGGTAAGTAGAAACAGGTAAGTCACTTTTTATTTCTCTTCAAAATCTCTTCACATGAAACACAATTTTATTTTCTATTTCTATTCAACTATAACTATACACTCGAATTTTTACTACTGGTCTGCTCTGCATACGAAATGGAACTGAGTCGGCTTAGCTGACTCGGTACTGAATCTCATGATCATTATCGGCTGCCGGGTTGCCAGAAAACAGAAATCAAATCTCGTCTAAAAACGCGATCGCTAGCACAAGCTATGGCGTGTTCTCAAAATTTCCCTATAGTAATTATCAGAATCAACAGATACACTTAAAAACAATAATCACGTGACTGTTTGTTCTGTAAAAAAAGAGCTAAATCTCCGACGAAGAAGCGTTCGGGATAAATGGTAATCGAACAGCTTGGCTACCCTGTTGAAAAGTCTTTGTAGACCATTTAATCCACCGAACATGCCGTAGTTTGTACGTAGGGCGGGAAATCGTAACATCAAGTTATTTCGGAGAGCCCGAGGTCGAACGTTGAAATTATTTTTTTCCAGAAGAGCGGGACAATCGATGCGTCCTTGTAAGGTATCAGCTATCATTAAAGCCCTGGCTGTGTCTCTACGAACCGACAAAGTTTCCAAGCTGATCAGCTGACATCGACTCTGGTAACTCGGTAATCGGAGGGGGTCAGTCCACGGCAATCTACGCAGAGCATATCTTATAAACCTTCGTTGAACTGATTCGATCCTTTCGACACCGTTGTTGTAGTGTGGAGTCCAAACAGCTGCACCATACTCTAAGATGGAGCGAGTGAGGGAGCAGTAGATGGACTTCAGACAGTAGATGTCGGTAAAACTTTTAGCAATCCTGAAGATGAACCCCAGAGTTCTGGATGCTTTATTCACCATGTATGTGATGTGCGGTTTGAAAGAGAGTTGCACGTCTAAAATGACACCCAGGTCCTTGACTTCGCTGACACGCTCAATTTCCGTGCCGAACAGGACATAGTTGTGCAATATGGTCTGTCTCGTGCGCGAAAACGAGATGACAGAACATTTAGCGGGGTTAACCTCCATTCGGTTAAGAATACACCAATCGGCAAAAGCATCCATCTGTCGTTGAAGGAAGCGACAATCTTTAATCAAGCTGACCTGAAGGTAAATTTTTGAATCGTCAGCATATGATAGCCGTGGACCTTCAATTACCAGATTTACGTCATTAAAGTATATCAGAAATATCAAGGGGCCCAGATGGCTACCTTGTGGTATACCAGACGTAGCAGCGAAAAAGAGGGGTTTGGCAATCACCTATAACGACGGCTAGTCGACGGCCAGTGAGGTATGATTGAAACCATTGTAGAAGGTTGCCGTTAATCCCGGTAATAGTTGGGACCTATTTTATTTTCCCTTTATATAAATGATCTTCCTTGCATTTTCAAGTAACGTAATATACATATTTAGGCGGATGATGTTCAACTGTACTTCGCTTGTACTGACTGCAAGCTGGAGGATGTTACTCGGAAAATAAATGAAGATCTCAGATACTTGAACAATTGGTCAGAAAAAATTAATCTCAAATTGAACACTACAAAATCGTATGCTATGCTTGTGAATGGAAACAATTTAAACATTCGAAAACCCTTACTACATTTGAATAGTACCCCACTAGCATTTGTTGGAACCGCCAACTGCCTTGAGTATACAATTACATCTAATCTCAAGCGGGATAACTTGATACTCCACCAATGTGGATAGATATACGCAAAACTTAGATTTCTTCAAATGAAAGCATCGCTTGTTAGTAGGGACACAAAATTAAAATTGTTCAAAAGCTTAAATTTTCCACATTTCATTACATGTGACTTATGGTTGATGCAAGCATCGGGCACCGCGTGTGAACGACTACGCGTTGCACTTAATGCTTGCGTACGATATGTTTTTAACTTTAACAGATATGCACATGTTTCGCACTTACAATGCATCTTGATTGGATGTCCGTTTGATTTTTTTTGTAAACTACGCTGTAGCCTGTTTCTGTTCAAACTGATAAACTGTGGGATGCCCGACTATTTATTTTCCAAACTAAATCCATTGAGAGGGACACGTTTTAAAAAATTTATGTTGCCTCGTCATCGCACCGCACACTATGGAAATTCTTTTTTCGGTTTCGCTTTTTGGAATTCTTTCCCAAATGAGCTGACAATGGTCAGATCTGAGAGTTTGTTTAGGAAGAGATGTTTTGATCACTTTAATTAGAAATGAAAATATTTGTTCTGTCATTATTTTTGTTATTTAAATTTAAAGTTTTACTTTTGATGTAGTTGTTCCGCCACAGTTAATATCTTGTAACAATTTAAAAGATATAGATCTTAAGTTACAAAATAATACAGAATAATAATAAAAAATAACAATAATCTAGACCACTTATTCCATTTCCGTCGGTCAGCATAAAGATGGTTCACTTGAATCAATCAAGTTATGTGGTATTTGGAAAAGACAATCACTGTGGTGTGAATTCAAGCCGCATTTTTTCAGTGTCTGTCTCGTTAGGAAAAAATTTTGTTTAAATTTTAAAAAAAAGTTTTTGTTATGTGCTCTATAAAATGGAGATAGTCGATATTTCATTATGTCACTCCAAAACTCGATCTTGAACAAAAAGTTAATGGATAAACGATTTTCGGAATCCAAATCTCATAATGCTATTACGACACGATTGCAGAAAATTCATGACGAAGACATATTTCACCTGAAAACATTACGAATACCAGACAACAATCCACGAATCTCACTGAAATGTATTACTGCGATTTTTATACATTTGTTCAAATTGATTAACAAAAGTGTTTCAACAGCCAAATTTTAAAACCACAAAGGTTTCATACCAAAAAAAAACCTAACATGCAGGGAAAGATAAAACGGACATGTTAAGAAGAACTTCGATTGTATCATGGAAACTTGTGTTTTAAAAAAATGCTGTTTTTTTTTGCAGTTCAATATTAATCGGTTAACTGTTTCAAATAAATATGTTTTTTTTCCAATGCTTCATTGCTAAAATAAGTCGACAAATCGTTCATTTACTGTGGTGAAACGGGCGCATATGGTGTGGGTAAGACGAACGGGTAATATAATACGCGATGGGTAGAAGTTTCTTTACGAGAGAGATTATTCTGTTATCTCTCACTAGCTGATCCGACAAACGTCGTCTCGCCCAAAATTTATTTTTTGTTATCACATCCACATTTTCTTACTATGCGCACGTTCATGGGTTCAAATCTCAGAAATGTTCATTGACTGATCTTCTAATCTAACCTTTAAAATTATTTTTTACTATAAAATTTCAGTACTTCTACCAAAACTCGACATTATAATATCAGATTATTTTCAGACACAATTCTCCTGCAAGATTTTTCATCCTCTTGCAAACAACATATTTCTCCGTTACATGGAATAAATGTTTCATACAGAAATAAAGACACCCCTAAATCGGACAATTCCTTACTCCAGTTTTGCTCTTATCAACACATTCGGCGACCCATTTTTATTTATATAGATAGATAGATAGAAGACGATATAGGAGTGCGTTTTATCACATTAAAATCCATTTCCACTTTCGAACGAAGATCAATTTCGTAACCACAAACATCAAATGGACTAACAACGCTTGTCAATATGTAATTAAACAACACATGCGAATTGAATTTTTCGAGTTTTTCCATTTTCCTTCAGAGTTTTCCGAAAATTTTCAATTGTCATGTTTGGTTGAAATATTTGCATTAATTCTATTGGACCCCCTCTCCTTTCCAGAGGAGGAAAGGGTGTCATACCATCATAGAAACATTTCTCGTAGCCAAAAACCCTCACATCCCGAATTTGGCTCCATTTGCTTGATTAGCTCTCGAATTATACAGAAGTTTGTGTTTCGTTTGTATGGGAGCCCCCCTTTAGAGAGGGGGGAGAAGTGTCGAACTATCATAGAAACGTTTATCGATCCCTAAAACCTCTATATACTAAATTTAATTTCATTTGTTTGATTAGTTCTCGAGTTGTTCAGCACCCTCCCCCTTTTAGAGAAGGGAAAGGAGTGTCAAACCACCATAAAAAATTTATTGCACCCTAAAACCACCATTTGTCAAATTTGGTTTCATTTGCTTGATTAGTTCTCGAGTTATGCAGAGATTTGTGTTTCATTTGTATGGCAGCCCCCTCCCCTCAGAAAGGTAGGAGGAGTGTTGAACAACCTTAAAAATGTTTCTTGCCCCCTTAAACCTTCACATGCCAAATTTGGTTCCGTTTGCTTGAATAGTTCGTGAATTATGCAGAAATGTATGCTTTATTTGTATGGCATTCCCCCCTCTCTCAGAGTGTCTATCCGCCATAGAAACTCCTAACCTTCCCATGTCAAATTTGGCTCCTTTAGCTTGATTAGTTTTCGAGTTATGTCTTTCATTTGTATGGCAGCCCTTAGAGAGGGGGGTGGAGTGTCAAACTACCGTAAAACACCCCTTACACCCTAAAAGCTCCACACGCCTTATTTGGTTTCAGATGCTTGATTAATTCTCGAGTAATGAAGAAATGGATGGCCAAAATACCATGGTTTTTCCGATTTAGAAGTGAAGTGTTCGAGTCTCTTACGGCATGTTAAGGGTATGTTTGAAGATGTATTAACACTTTGACGGCCATTGTGTTTTGGCCAAAAATTCGTAAAAATCTGGAGGGACCAATGTTTGGTTTTTATACTAGATGGTGCCAGCAACCCATATAGCATAAAATTTCATCCCCATCTGCCATATAAGGGTAAAAACTACCCGTGTGTAGTACAGCGCGGACTCGATTATATGCAGTCTCCGATTTCTTTTCACTGTATATAATGGAGTTCGAAAAAAATTTTTTCTTCGTTTTTTATGCATATATTTATCGTTTATTGAAAATAGAAGAAGAATTTAATTTTTGATTCATCCCCTCAAAGTCAGAAAATACCTATCTCACACGAAAAAAATATTTTTTTCCAGAAGTTCTCTGGAGGTGATAGATAATCATATTTGATGAAAAAATGCTTCTACGCATATGTTCGAATTTCAACAATGACATAGTTCTAGAGAGACGGCGCCAGTGGTTGTATGGTTAGCGTAACAGCCTCACAATCCGATCGGCCTGGGTTCAATCCCAGCTGGCGTCGTTGGGATTTTCTGAGGCGAAAAATCTCTGGTTACGTCTTCCTTCGGAGCGGAAGTAAAAGAAGTTGGCCCGGCTCATGAGTTGTTGAGTCTGATAGGTAGGAACAGGTGGAGTCGCCTCCCTGATGTCGGTGATTGGCACTAAAGTGGCGGAAATAGGCCGACGAAAAATAAGCGAAGATAAAAAAAAAAATAGTTCTAGAGCTTTTATTTTGTTTCGGACTCTGTTGCCTCAAACTGGCTCTACACTAAAAAGCACTCTGCGTAAGCCAATTCTGTTGCTTTCATTTGAAAGATGAGACAATTTAGTACAGGATATAGTAGTGGAACATCTAAATTAGTGGATTTAAATATTATTTTGGAAGTGAAAATTTCAAAGTTACTCATTTTTAATGTGTTTTTTTTTCTTTATTTTTGAGACTTTCAGCCTCCTGGGCTGGTTCGTCTCAGATTTTTAATGTGTAATAATCAATTTTATCCCAATAATTCATATTAAACTTGATTGTTTTCATCAGTCAAAATAAAGCTCCCAAACCACTCTACAATTTGTTCTTTGATACCCAATTTCTGTCTTTTCTAATTTCGTTACAATATCGATGTAAACAATTCCTGGTGAAAATTCAAGCAAAATTAAAAAAAATCACGATTTTTACCCACTGTATATATAATAGCCACTGAAATTCCACCTTAACGTTCAAAGGTTTCATTTTGACGTAGGACTACGTCCTTCATTTCCGTACCGGGGTGTAAGTTCAAAGTTCCGATAACGAGAGAGTGACGCTGGACTGCAAGGTTTTGATCGTTAATATGGCTGAATGGAGTGGTATAATAATCACTTCATCCGAAAGATAAAATGTTAACGAGTTATATGATTGTCACCTATTGGTCCAAAAAATCGTTTCAATAGCTGAAAAATTGCTTTGAAAGCATCGATGATGATTGGTAATCGCAATGTGTTCCCGAACACGGACGCAAAATCTAGGCACCTGGAGAAACCGTCATAGCGAATACATGTGATTTCTTTTGCTCGCTTGCATTAGTGTTAGGGAAACCATAGCGGACAAATGCAAGGCGTGAGTACTTTTACTCGCATCAGTTTCTGTTCTGCTTTCGCATGGAACAGTCATGAAAAATTGTTTGCGTGTGAATGCGTCCGAGCGAAGGAATATTCGCACCCATTTACGCATTCGACTTGGTATTCATGTGATGCAATCCAATCCGCGTTGACGGCATTGAGCTTCGTGTTACGAAATGGGGGAGTTTGCAGAAGAAATGAACAAACTTTTAAAACAAAAATCATGAATGATTTTTTTCCCCAAATCAAATTAGTACTCTATATAAATGAAAAATACTTTTGCTTGCAAGTAACGAAAAAATATCATACAAAAATTGTGTCAAAAGATAGTTTTATATCATAATGGTAAATTTTAGTGAGAATATCTGAAATTTAGTTGGGACCACCAACAAGCTCGAAAGAGTTGAATTTTATGTTAATAACAATTCCATACTTATACTCATCCACCCACAAACTAACAAGAAAACTTTCAGCAATCTTTCAAAATATTCATTCAGTCATTAAGAATTGATTCAGATGCAATTTCAAATAAATGATTACCGAGCCAACGGTAGTCCTACGTCTACCTTGCGATTATATCACAGATATAACCCACTTCTTGTTTTTTCTTGAAACAAGTCATTTTTAAAACGCAAAAAAATTCAAACTGTATAAAATCGAATCCAAAATTGTATATAATCGAATCACATATTAGGCTGTCAAAAAAGTCCTGCGGTATTTCCGCGAGGTGTCGTTGTAAGCGCGTAGTTCTAGTTGTCATTCATTGTATCGAGTCATACTATAGCTTGTTGGAAAGGTATTTTTGCGCGCTATAATATTCCTTGACAGTTTGTTTAGTTAAGTCGTTCGTGAGTTATAGTGTCGCAAATATGGAGCGAAATAAAGAGAAAATCCGACATTTTACAGTACTACTATGACAAAGGCAAAAATGCATCTCAAGCTGCCAATAAAATTTGTGCAGTTTATGTACCCGATACAGTTTCCATTTCCACCGCACAACGATGGTTTCAACGTTTTCGTTCTGGTGTAGAGGTCGTCAAAGATGCGCCACGCTCCGGAAGACCTGTCGTCGAGAATTGCGACAAAATCGCTGAATTAGCCGAGAAAGACCGGCATAGTAGCAGCCGTAGCATCGGTCAAGAGCTGGGGATAAGTCATCAAACCGTTATTAACCATTTGAAGAAGCTTGGATTCACAAAGAAGCTCGATGTATGGGTGCCACACACGTTGACGCAAAAAAACATCTTTGACCGTATCGACGCATGTGAATCACTGCTGAATCGCAACAAAATCGACCCGTTTCTGAAGCGGATGGTGACTGGCGATGAAAAGTGGGTCACTTACGACAACGTGAAGCGCAAACGGTCGTGGTCGAAGCCCGCTGAAGCGGCTCAGACGGTGGCCAAGCCCTAATTAACGGCCAGGAAGGTTCTGCTGTGTGTTTGGTGGGATTGTAAAGGAATAATCTATTATGAGCTGCTTCCCTATGGCCAAACGCTCAATTCGGACCTGTACTGCCAACAACTGGACCGCTTGAAGGTAGAACTCATGAAGAAGAGGCCATCTTTGATAAACAGAGGCCGCATTGTCTTCCATCAGGACAACGCCAGGCCACACACTTCTTTGGTGACGCGCCAGAAGCTCCGGGAGCTCGGATGGGAGGTTCTTTTGCATCCGCCGTATAGTCCGGACCTTGCATCAAGTGACTACCACCTGTTTTTGTCCATGGCGAACGAGTTAGGTAGTCAGAAGTTAGCCACAAAAGAGGCCTGTGAAAATTGGCTAACCGAGTTTTATGAAGTTGGCATCTAGTTGGGAACAAGTCATCGAACAAAACGGCGCATATGTGACTTAAAACAGATGATTGTAACTAATTTTATGAACAAATGAAAATTAAAAAAAAATACCGCAGGACTTTTTTGACAGCCTAATATAATCGAGTCCGTCCTGTACTGCACACGCGGCCTCAACTCAAGCTAAACGAGTAAAATATCGATAAAAATCATTATAAAACAATTTACTGTTTCGAAATTACATTTTTTATAACATTACTAGCAGACCCGACAAACTTCGTCCCGCCCAAAATTTATTTTTCGTTATCACATCCACATTTTCTTACTAAGCGCACGTTCATGGGTCCAATCGCAGAGCTGTTCATTGAAGGATCTTCTAATCTACTCTTTAAAATTATTTTTTACTTTGAAATTTCAGTACTTCTACCAAAATTCGACATGATAATATCATTATTTTCAGACACAATTCTTGTGCAAGATTTTTCATCCACTTGCAAATAACATGTTTCACCGTTACATGGAATAAATGTTTGATACAGAAAATATGATAGAATTAAGACAGATACTAATTACTAGTTACGTACTCCTCCCATATTCATATTGTAATTTATAATAGAATTCTACTTTTTACTATAGTTGCTGTGTTTGAGGTATCGTAGCTACTCAGCATCGTGACTATGTTATCTTTCCGCACTAATAATATTTAGTTTAATTGAGTACCATTATCTATTAATAACAAGAGCTCCATATTGATTCGTGAACAGGTTCATTAGATATTAAGGTTATAATTTATAAGAAGTGTAAGATTAGTATGTTTTCTTGCTACGATAGCTGAATGCATTACAAGAGGGTGATTACCGCTCCGGTATGAGTTAACGTAGAATCGTTCAATTGTAAAAATAAAACGGATAATTTCTTCGAAACAATAGGAAATTTTGATTTTGAAAAAACACATTCGTCTCCTATGAAAGGAACACGCACAAAAAAATGCACTCATCCCTTGTGGGGATCGAACCCACGACCTTTGGATTAGAAGTCCAACGCGCTATCCGCTGCGCCAAAGGGACATGTGTTATGATCTTGTTTCTTTCAAATCTTACCTCATGCAATAAACAATTTGTAACACTAATGAATAAATAAATCAAATACTGTTTGCAATGTTGTGATGCATTTAATTTTCGAGTACATAAATTTAACGTGAATTATTTCTTCTAGTATCAGCTCACCAGACACATCGAATACTGGTCGAAGATTATGGTGACACTTTTCCAACTCATGTAGCCGATAGTTTCGATGTTTCCATGAAGAGGATTTTCAATTTCCATGTTCTCCGATAACAAACATCATCATCTTGATATGGGAGTTTTGGAACTGCACGAGGGATAGTACAAAGTAACGTCGTTTGTGCTTATCATAGCAAATACGTTTCATATGCGCGGAAATAGACAGCTTCATCACGATGTTTTTCCATAGGAAAACTCGAAGTTGGCTAGACGGGATGGAATGAAGTAAACAGAACAAACTACAGAAAAACATGAAAAACATGAATCATTCGCAATCTATTTCCGTGGAACTGGTCACGCAAATGAGATGAGATGAGATTCGATTTCAATTATTAGATCCTCAAGATGGCTGCTATTAGGAATCCCGGAAACTCCCAGAAATAGTTTCCAATAGGAAACCTGATTTCTACGATTGGGAAATACAAGAGCTGGAAAACGAACTTCTTGCTTCAAAAGTTGAATTGCTCCGGAAGAAAATCTCTATTAAAGATAACAAACATGAGTAGAATTGGTTGACAAAAATCGGATACATGAAAAAAATGACACACATATTGGGCTCTTGGATGCCTCTTTTTTACTATTTTTACTATACCGTCGATGGGGGTGAAAATGTGTCAAAAAATGTAGTTTTCGAACTTTTTGTTGAATAACTATTGTAAATCCGAGTAAAACACAATTCTGATTACGTACAGATGTTCTCTAATGATGAACACTCGTAAGTGCTCGTGGAATTGTTGAATAATATAAAATTTTCACTGAATTACGATTAAATGAAGGTTGACCCAAATCTCGCCCCTTAGAGGGGGTGACAATAGGCCAAAGTAGTGAATATTACTTTCTATTAAGAATTGTGTTTAGAAATCAATTTCTCAATAATTTTACAAGATAATTTAACAATCCACCTAGAAGTGGTATGTGGTATTTGACGTTTGACAAGCGTGAGCACGTAGAATTTACCCCTTCATCAATATTTAAATTTCTCTCGTGTTTCATCAGTTCTCATCATCGTTATCAGGTTACTGTGATTGCTTGGTAAGTGTTTCGCAGTTGATTATAAAATATAATCAAGTGTAATGTAATTTTCGTTCAAAAAATTACAAAATCAAGTGTCCGAAATTTGAATTCAATTTGTCCGAAATTTGATTATTTTTTAAATGATGTCCGAAGTTTGATTCTTATTCGCTTAATTTGAAAAGCATTTTATTCGATGATTTTTTTATGTTTTCAATCAAATAGGTACCAAAGTAGAAAGCTTAAAAGCATATTGAACTAATTTATTGGAAATATCAACCAAATAATACCTGTGCATATAGTTGAGAATGTTTTCTGCATCATGTGCCTTAAGCGTCCGAAATATGATTCAGAACGGTACCATCAGTGCATTAAGCATTTCGAGATATTAGAACAAAGTGTCCGAAATATGATTCGGAACGGTATGTACATTTGTTTGACGAAAATGAATGAATAAATAAATAAATTTTCGTTCAAAAAATTACAAAATAAAGTGTGCGAAGTTTGATTTTTATTCGCTTGATTTGAAAAGCATTTTATTCGATGAAAGCTTAAAAGCAGATTGAACAAATTTATTAAAAATATCAACCAAATAATACCTGTGCATAAAGTTGAGATCTGTTTTCTGCATCATATGCCTTAAGCGTCCGAAATATAATTAAGAACGGTACATTAAAATACTGCGAAAACAAACGGAGGTTTCACCATGCATATTATTCTATCCAAGCCAGCGAACTGTTGTCTGCTATCCTTTTCTTAATGCGTTTTCTCCGTGTGGCATTGATACCCGCGATTTTTTCCGCGTGAGAATATTTCTAGTAGGCTTTTGTGACATTCCACTTTTTTTCTGCGGGTATTTCTGTTATGCTGGATTTACAATCGTTCACAATGAGTGCGATTTTTTTTCTTCAATATCGATTTTTGTTCCTCGACCAATCAGAGCAAAGCGCGAAATCACCCATGACAGTGCGAGAAAAGATAGAACTCTCCATTCTTTGGCTGCGAAAATCGCGTTCCTTTGATAAGAGATACTACATACTTCAGACAGGTGGAACAATATATCGAAATAAATGTTCAGCTCTATACATATTGTAACGACGGGACCTCTCAACACAGTACCACTGTTGATATCGGTACCAGCGACAGCCCTATTTCGCTCATCCAAAGGGAACACGCTTGCCAGAAACCGCCTGCTAGAAACTGTACATAAATTCCTTTGTTAATCCCGATATTGGATCGAGCTCTCAACAAAAACAAGCCGTGTAGTGTAGTATCCATCTAAAAGGTTTTTTTAAAGCATTTAATTTAATTTCGATTCCGGAATATTTGGGCCCAATACCGCTTCTGCAACCATAGCCCACCAAATTTGTAAGCAATTGAATTCAATCAGAAGTAATATATTTAATGAAACATTATTTTAGCTTTAAGCGTACACAGAAAAACTTCGTGTTGCTAAAAAGAGTTGGTGACCAAATCCGAAACACAACACATATGAAACGCTTCATTCTTACACATTTTTGTTAATTCAATTATTATTCTTTATATTTCTATTATTATAGTTTTTCAATTATTCATTATCTGAAATTTTATACTTGCATTCACAGTTCTAGCGATATGATTTTGTTCTACCAACATAGTACGAACTTGTACATAAAAAAAAAAACAGGAAGTGGGTTATATCTATGGTATAACCGCAAGGGTGACGTAGGACTATCGTTGATTTAGAGATCATTTGTATGAAGTTGAATCTGAATTCATTCTGAATGAATGAATTTTTGGAGAACTTCGAAAACGAGAGCGTTACGTTGGAGGCACAAGGTTTTATGCATCCAGTATTGGATACGGAAATATCCTACTGATGGGGAAGAATAATCTTCAGAAGCTATCCTGTTGATTGCGATTGATTGAAAAACCACAAAATCAAATGTATTTGGTCACAGTGTTACATGGATAGAAAACATTCAATTAAACTCTTTCACATGAATATATTTTGAAAATTCCCAGAGGAACTGGCAGATTATTTTCAGTAACGATTAGATATTTCCACATTTTCCTCGATACTGGAAGCCCACCAGTGGTTAATGCCAACTCGATAACCACCTGTTAATAGCCGCGCGTGTATGTGTGTGTAGCGATGTCTTCCCAGGGAACCGTTTGTGGCATCACTCTCCTCCTGATAGATTCCCTTCTGGCCTAGGGTGCACAAACAGGCTCTTGGTGACACCGTTCATCCGCGCTTTCATGATAAATAAAGAGCTTCACCGCAACAGCGACAACATGCTCCAATCGCTGTTCAATTAGAACTGAGTGGATTTCCGAGCGCCGCTCGCTTATATACCGATTGGTGATTTCAATAGCCTGTTTTGAAAGCAATTTTAAGACTATTGAAACAAGTTTTTGGATCAAAAAGTAACAAGTATATAACGCGTAGACATTTTATCTTTCGAATGAAGTGTTTATCATACCATTTCGTTACAGTTGTTTAGGAGCTATTAACGCTCAAAATCTCGGTCTCCGGCGTAACGCTTCTGTTTTCTAAACTTTGATTTTACACCCCGGTATAGAAATGAAAGACGTAGTCCTACGTCAAAATAATGGCAGTATGATTAGGATGCAGGTTTGACAGACAGATTATGACAGATTATCGCGCGATATCGCACTATTGTAAAGAGCTGCACTGAAAAATATCGCGAGTGAGTATATCGCATGCGATTAAAAGCCTGCATTGTAAAGGAAGCATTAGGCTTATTTCTTTTGTGATTTTTTCCGGTCGTGGAGAAAATCATAGGTAAACCCTAATAAATCTGCATGACTAAATAGTTATGGACCGAAGACAATGCTCTGTATGCTGAGAAATCAGGAGGGTTTAATCTGTTATGGGCAAGAGCTCGGTGAAAGCTTCAATACCGAACGCAACTTTCATAATTTTTAACTTCTAAAAAACAGTTTTTTAGTGTGACTTCGTTGCTCCGCTTTCATGTGCCCATGAGATTTGTGATAACTATATTTAGACTAAACACTGCTGGCCATAGTAAATGAACGCGATTTGAAAAAAATTGTATTGTAATTATAAACAGATTATCAAGATAACATTGTTTTGCATGTGACATCCACACATTTGTTTTTTTTTTCATTCAAAATATCTTCCAGCCGATCAATTGCAGATTACCTCCCACTGACCGCCCGCATTTGAGCCTTTTTTGTTGTCCAATCACACGCGAATACCTCATTTCCCTCACAGCTCATTGGATGGCCAGCTTTTTTGCAATTAATTTAATGGGATTATTGAAAATTGCATTCAAATAAGCTCATTGGAAAGATCGCTTCCGGGGGTTACCTTCTCCACTACCCACCTGCTCTGGGTCTGTATGTATAGGTATATGTTTGGGTCCCCTCAATTGGATCGGTTTGTTTAAATAATTAATTAAATCACTTTGCTCGATGGCGGATTAAAAATGTATACAATGGTGAATGGGTATGTGTGTGTGTGTATGTGTTCTCATGTCAGCGATAGCCTTTTTTACGGATGCAAATTTAATTTGCTTCTCGCGCTTCACCAGACTGAGCATTGGAATATTGGATTGAGGATTTTAACAACAAAAAATACGAAAAAAATGACCGATTGATGAGTGCCCCAGAAGCGAGACGACGGCAACCAATCAATTGATGATTCGGTGCGGCAATTTTTTGCCATCGATGGAAGAGTAAAAATAATAATTTGAAGTCGACGCCAGGGTGGAAATTTTTACTCAAAACATCGTACATTTCGGATGCTTAAAGTGCCAATTTGGTTGCATTTTACGGCACAGCGTTCTCAGGAGAATCTCAAACGGACCCTTTTTGTTTCCGGGGAGTATGGCTCATAATCTTTACGACCGGACAGAAATCATCCTCATATGTGTCCGGGGAGGGAAGGGATGGCATTTTTTTTGGGCGGAAAACAAAGCGGCCTGACTGCACGGGGGGAAAACGGGACCAGCCGAAGTCAGCCGACCAGCAAATGAATAATAAATTGAAAAAGGATAATCCATAAATTTTCGCAATCCTTTTGTCCATTCCGAAAGGTGCCACTGGTAGTGCTGAGTCCGGTTGAAATGTTACTCGAGCGACGAGGGGTTTGGTGGAAATATTAAAAATTTATGCGTATCTGGTTTCGAAGAAAATGAAATACATCTGCAGGTATTCGGGATGCGTTGAGGAAGTTATATTTACTCATTTTGGGGAAATTGTTCGATTTGATTCGATATCCATAAATTAAAGCGGTTTCGTGGCATTTATCGTAAACAGTATGTGTGGACGGATATTGTTTTCGACTGCCTTTCGTAAATTATAACATTGCCTTTTATAGGTTTTAAAACCAATATATGGTATACATATTGGTTTCAAGAGATGATCAATCAAAAACGTTATTCTTATAATTTTGAATGATAACCAGAGATGCCAATCTTCATGATTTTTCAGGATTCCCCAGACTTTTTAGCACTATTTTTTTTATCCTGAAAAATCAGGAAGATTGGCATCTCTGGTTATCATTCAAAATTATAAGAATAACCTGACGAACACTCAATTTATTCGGATTTTTCTGAAATGATCCTGATTTTTCCTGATTTTTGTACTCTTTACATTATTCGTTTCCATGCCAATGTTTTCTGTCATGATAGTTCTCCAGTTCGCTCTTGTATATATCTCACATGAAGTTAAATTCTTTAGATGCGAAGCTGTACTTAACTTTTTTATCTCTACCCTTAATTGTTTCGAGGCTTTTCAAAACAGTGCTAGAAAATTTCATTAAACCAGATTGTCTGACAAATTGAGGAAATTACAACGAGATTAAGTTTGAGGAACAACGTTGCTTTATTGAGAATAATGTGTATGTAGATGTATCCCCAGAGTCATTAATGTAGAGAATACGTTACAAAATGTAAAATTTCTCAAGAGAAAATTTTAGAGTCCACAGTCAATAAAAAAAATATTTTATATGTAATTTGTTCGTCTGATTCAAAGTAGAATCAACTTTAATTATGGGACTATGGGAAATGTATCTATAACCGTACTAAATGTCATGAAAATTAGGAAAAATTCAACCTGTCTTGCACTGCTGATATGCTTTCCTCATTTGTTGAGTAAAGATTCATTCCAAAGCATGGATGATGAATCTAGTGAAAATTTGAATATTGATTTGAATATTGATTTCTCTGACTGTAGTGATGCTGTAGGTTTTCCGGAAAATATATAAACGATCAAAAAGTCAGGCGAAACACTAGCATTTCCACTTATGCGAGGATTTATACCATGCTTATTAATTCTTTTGCACATCCGGTTTTCGCCCGAAGAAAGATATACTCTGTTTCTGGTGGGATTTGAATTGGATTCTGTATTATGTGCTACTTCCAAGCAACCTGTTTCTCACATGTGTACAAACTGTATTCGAAAGACTTTTAGAACAGTGGAGGCGATCTGGCGTAGTGGTAACATCCATGCCTCTCACGCTAAAGGTCACGAGTTCAATTCTCACTCCCGACATTCTTCCAAAAATGGAAGTAAAAGTGACGAACCAGCCAAATGAGTTGAAAGTCACTATAATACAGATAAAAAAAAAAGACTTTTAGAACATACTGATACAAACATTTTGCGATGCAGAACTTGTCAATATCTCAATTTCACTCAAAGTTATTGATATTTCTTCCCAAAAAACACACTCTCTTCAATTGCTTACCATTCTTTCTGGGGCAAACATACAAAAATGTTTGTTGACGGAATTTGAAAGATCAAATTTCACTCTATATTATATGTGATTTTCAAATATATTTTATTTTTTGTATTCGAGTAAACTAAAATTGAAACCATGAGTTTTTAAGTAAAAACCCATCAATAACTTCGAGCAGGTATTGATAAGCTCTAAAAGTTGTACGAAGACAGTTTTGATGTAAAATTTTAAATATAAAATTAAGAGTAAATAACCGTTTTTTTCATGGTTATCCTAATGCAACTTTGTTAAAAAACAACTTTGGGGAAGATATTTATCCTTTAGACAAAAAAAGTCTTCGACAAAGTTGTAACATATGATAGGGCGCTCGTTTTTATGTTATCTAAAATAGGGTGACCAAAATTGTCGATGAAATAAAAAATCACTAGATAGAGATAAACATAGTTCGACAATATTGTAGCTCCAATTATTTCAATTAACTTTGTAGAACAAAGCTTTTTTATATTTTTTAATATAATCGATCTAGCGCTTTTTTCTAAGTTGCATTAGGGTGACCATGAAAAAGCGGTTTTTTTTTGCTTCAACTTTTATATTTCAAATTCTACATCAAAACTGTCTTCGTACGACTTTTAGAGCTTATCAAGACCAACATTTTGCGGTGCAGAACTTGTCAATATCTTAATCCTACTTAAAGTTATTGATGGTTTTTCACCCAAAAACTCATAATTTCAATTTTAATTTAATCAAACACGAAAAATAACATAGTTTTGAAAATCACACATCATGTAGAGTGAACTCTGTTCTTTCAAATGCCGCCAATAAACTTTGTTTATGTTTGCTCCAGAAAGAATGACAAGCAATTGAAGAGAGCATTTTTTTTTGGAAGAAATATCAATAATTTTGAGTCAAATTGAGATATTGACAAGTTCTGCATCGCAAGATATTTGTATCGGTATGTTCTAAAAGTCTTTGGAAGATAGTTTGTATGTAGAATTTGAAATATAAAAGTTAAAGCATTTAGAGCCCGACAGTTATTCTCTAGACAAAAATTGTCTTCGACAAAGTTGTTACGTATGATAAAGCGCTCATTTTAATGTTGCATCGCAAAATGTTGGTCATACTAAGCTCTAAAAGTCGTCCCAAGACAGTTTTGAAGTAGAGGTTTAAATGTGAAAGTTAGAGAAAAACACCCGTTTTTTTCATAGTGACCCTAACGCAGAAAGTGCTGTAAACAACTTTATGGAAGATCTTTATTCTCTAGACCAGGGATTTTCAGATATTTTTTTTATGGCAGATCACTTTTTATAGCAAAATAATTTGACGGAGCACCTACATTTTTTAATCAATAAAACAAATCGTATTTGCATTGACATTACCCAACTGAGAAACTCTTTTTTGAATCACAGTTACACGACATGGAGTAACACTATATGCCCAGTGAAATGAAATTGAAGAATTGTTTTTTTCAAGGTGGGTTTTCAGGCGGGAGCATTTGGTATAACTTTGCGTAGCACAAATTTCCCGCGGAGCACAAATTTCCCTCGGAGCATCATTTGAAAACCCCTGCTCTGGACAAAAACTGTCGTTGACAAAGTTGTTACTTATAATAGGGCGCTCATTTTCATGTTATCAAAAATAGGGTGACCAACATTTTCGACACGGTGACCAACAACTCTACACGAGCACGAGATTTCGCCGGCTAGTGACCATTCTATCCTGGATTCCTCGAGTCGAGAAAGACGCACTACGCTAGATATGGGGTACAGACTAGGGGGGCGTTGCTGGTTAATGGTCAGCTGCATCCCAATAGGAAGTATCCCGTGTCGGGCACACGTACAGAGCATTGGAGACAACAACATCCCAATTACGAAAACACTTGTAATACTAACCTCGAGCCAACCGCGAGTAATCGGTTACATATTACTAACATAGATAATAAGAAAAATTGTCAAAGTATTGAACTCCCGGCCCCGTGAGGCTAACGCCATATGAGCCTTGATAAAAATATATATTTTGGAAAAAAAATAAAAAAAAATCTAACTTTCTTATCTTTATGTAGAACTTGTCAATATCTTAACCATACTTAACCATGCTCTTTCGCCCAAAAACTCATGATTTCTCATGATAGTTTACTCCTATACAAAAATAACATATTGTTGGAAATCGCACATCGTGTACAGTCATGTATGCTCTTTCAAATGCCGTCAATGAAAATTTTTCATGTTTGCCCCAGAAATATGTAATGACAAGCGAATGCAGAGAGCGGGAAGAAATATCAATAACCTTGAGTAGACTTGCGATATTGAAAAGTTCTGCATCGCAAAATGTTTGTCCTAGTAAGCTCTAAAAGTCTTCTGAAGACAGTTTGCATGTAATATTTGCAATTTGCAAAGTTAGAGCAAAAAAAAAGGTTTTTTGATGGTGACCCTAACGCAACGTAGAAAAAAGCGGTATACGGGTTATTTCAAGAGATAGAGTGCAAGTGTAAGTGCAAGTTTTTAAACGTTAATACCTCTTTGCCGGCTAAACGGAGACACTTCATTCGAAAGACAAAACTTCCAAGAGTTATATGATTGTGAATTATTGACCCGAAAACTTGTTTCAATAGCACTTAAATTACTTTGAAAACGGGCTATTGAAATCATACAAAAATTTAAATCACACAAATCCGTATATAAGCTGGCGCCCGCTCAGAAATCCATTTAGTTGTTATACGATAAGAGAAATGGGAGATCATGCTCACACGCCTATGCATTATGCTCTTCTTTCCCTATTCCATTTCTATTCTGCAGCCGGACTGGTAGGAACATTTTGCGAAAATCGAAGTACAAATGATAATTCGATACAGATGGCTGCCATTGACTATGGATTTGATAGTGAAGAATACAAAATGTCTTATATGGTGTAGTGGTTATTTCACCATATCGAAACCGCAATCGACAGTCTTTTCCAAATGTTGACAAGTGGGTTATTTAAGTTATTCCGAGAAGAAATCCATTCCCTCTTTAAGCGTTAATAATTCGGATCAACGAAATGGGATGATAATTATTTTAACAAAAGATAACATGTCCAAGAGTTATATGGTTGCTGCTCCATGACTGAAACATTGTTCCGATAGCTTAAACATTGCATTGAAAACTAGATATTGAAATCATACAAATCCATATATAAGCTGGTGCCCACTCGGAAATCCATTTCAACAGATCTTCGTTTAACCTTTTGACTACCACGTCAGTCACTTGTGACTGACAGTATAACATGGTATAATAAAGGTAACTAATATAAGCATATAAGCTTATAAGCATCCTCTTTCGAACAAAAAAACCTCCAACTACGATATGAAACGGTTACCCTAATACTTTTTGAAATTTCCACACAGTCGCTATAAAACCGTGGCACTAAACGTGTTAAAGTTGGTTGAAGCGGACACGGTTTGCTGACGCGCCTCGAACGACAATGATGTGTCTTTTTCAAGGCCGACGGAGCTATAGTTTTGAGTAGAGTTTTCTTCCACAAAGATTCTTCTCAAGGGCAGAGACGAAAGAACTGTAAAAGTTTAAAGTCTGTATAATCAAACAAAAAAAAAATAACAATAAGAAATCCATTCAGCAGTTATTGCGATGTGAGATAAGGGTGGTCACGCTCACACGACTATACATTATGATTTTCTCTCCCAATTCCATTTCTTTTCTGCAGCGACTGGACCGACGGAGCGTTCAGCGAAAAACAAAGTGTCGATGACAATTCGACACAGATTCGAGGGATTGGAGGGAGGTATTATATGTGCTCTCGTGGCCAAGTGGTTGGCGTCAAACTTAACATGCTGGGGGTTCGGATTCGCAAGTAATATTACATTGAGACGGCGAAGTTCCTCTAGGAACGTTAGTGCTATTTAAGAAGAAGAAGAAGAAAAAGGAGAAGAAGAAAAAGAAGGGAGGTATTATTTGTTTTGGGTATTTTCTAGAAGAAATCGATTCCTCTTTGGGCGTTAATAATTCTTTTCCAGCTAAACGAAGTGGGTTGTAATCATTTTATTCAAAAGATAAAATATCTAAGAGTTATATGCTTGTTAATAATTGACCCAGAAACAACTTGTTTGAATAGCTTGAAAATTACTTTGAAAACAGGCTAATGAAATCACAAATCTGTATATAAATTGGTGCCCACTCGGAAATTCATTTCAGGAACATCGTTTGATGTTTGCTGACGAGCGTAGAACGACAATGAAGTGTCTTTGCCAAGGCAGGTGGAGAAAAAGTTTGGATTGGGTTGTTCCCAACGGCTCTTCTCAGGGCTAGAGACCAATGAGCTGCAAGCGTTTAAAGTCTCTATAATTCAACAACAACGAGAAGAAGAAGAAGGAGAGATTCAATCAGTTGTGATTGCGAAGTGACGTGAGAATGGTCTCGTTAGCTCGCCAAGCACTTTTTGCATTTCGTTGCTGCCATCGAACCGAACGGAACCGCTTTTTTTGGTAAAAGCAGCAGTTGTAATATCGAATGCCGCTATCGGCCGATGATTCCAATTGTCGAGGGTTGGAGAGGGAGTATTATTTGCGCTGGGTATATCCGTGGAGGAATCGATTCCTCCTTTGAGCGTTAATAATTCTTCCCGGCTAAACGAAGTGGTATGACAATCATGTTATTCGAAAAATGAAATGTCTAAGAGTTACATGATTGTTACTCATTGATTGCTAAGCCAACAGAAGCCCTACGTCTACTTGGCGGTTGTAGCACAGATACACTCTGTCAAACTTTTATAAGACCACCCTGATTCTATTTCGTTGCAACACAAACAGAATTTAAACAAGATACATTCATACATTGTTGAATGCTTATAAAAAATTATATTTAAGGTCAATTTCGTTCAAAAGAGTTGTTTGTTTATTTGTTGTGCTTAAATATGATAATTTCAGCTGTCAAGTTTCTATAAGACCATTTTAAAACTCATAAATATTATCAATGAAAAATTCAAAACGATCGGCTGATTTACATGTCAATAATTGGCAACCTTGTCATTTCGGCTAATAATCTGGATAATTCATGGAATACAATTTTTCAAATTCTACTGAACGGATTTCTCAATACTTTTCCATGTTTCCGAAATTGCGACCTTGAGCTCTTCAATCGTGGTGTACCGTTTTCCCTCAGTCTGAATTCTGCGTACAAGGATCCCCCTAAGATGTTCAACAGGATTCAATTCTAGAGAGCGAGCCGGTCAGTCAAAAAAATTATGTCTTTAGTCCTTAATCCATTGCTTAGTTTCCTTGCTGGTATAAATAGTAGCTGGAATGTGAATTTTCTGTGACTATGTCCACGCAAAAAACGGTAGGAGAGAGAGTTCCAGAACATATATGTAATACAGTGGAAGCTATTTTGAGCTTTCAGGTTGCACAGAATCCCGCCCAAACCATGCACGAGCCTCCACCAAAATTCCTGGTTGGAAAATACTGTTCCTTCATCCGTAAATCACGCCAGTACCCGTTGAAACCGTCAGAACCATCTTAATTGATCATTTTTTCGGGAGTGGAGATAACCTATACATTGAAGAACTTTTTGATATGGTATATAGAAAAATGTATTCTTTTGGAAACATTTTTTGTTACAACATACCTCGTCCCACTGTCGGTTCATGTGAGCTTTGACAATACTCAGATGTCTTCCGAGGTGAGTTTTAACCTTTTAAGCCCTCTTTATGTGAGGATTTTTTACCAAAACTTGACGAATTGTCACCCGAGTAACATTGAAATTGAAATATTGCTTTATTTGCAAAATCGATTTTCAGATATTCGAAGCTGTTCTAGCTATTTCCCGCTTATCCCGGTCAGAGAGCTTCGATTTACGTGGAGCTCTCTCCTTCTTACCGTATCCTTGAGGATACGTCAAATAATTGAGCACTACTTGATGGGATCGTCCAATCCGACGAGAGATTTCCCTAACATTTTCTTGGTGAAATGCATCGATTTGTCTTTTTTTCTCTCCGTGAAAACTTTTCCATTCGGTATTTTCCAGATTTATTGATCGAAACAACTAGAACAACGGAAAAATATAACTGGTCTCATGAAAAATACAATACCTTTGTTTTACGCTCAGCGCTTGCACACTCATTTGAAAATCATGCAGTGTATGGTAGTCACCAATACCAATGCACTAGAGTATAAGTTGAAGCATTGTTTGTTTACAATGGCACGAAGCAGCAAGATCATCGCCTGGTCTTATAGAAGTTGGACAGAGTGTATAACCCACTTCTAGTTTTGTTACAGAAAATCTGTTTAGTCATACTTTTACACCAATAATAGAAAATAACCAAAAATAAAAAATAACATATTTTTCGGAGATGTGCCAAGATTTATTCCGTCGAACTGTTCCCCAAAATATGTGGATTTTTCAGTACGGTAGGATGACAAAGTATTGTATTACTTCTACAGTTCATGCTTTCTTTATATCTTTGTTCAAAAGAACAATATGCGATGCTCATATACGTATGTATAAAATATTTATTCAAAACGATTCCAAGTGTATAATATGACTCAAAATTCCGGTGAATGTTAAATTGTATTTTCATGGCGAACGCCCCCATTTTCATAATATTCAACACATTATGCGTCGGGTAATTTACATCGCAGACAGTTTTTCTGTCTCATTTTTTCGGAGTTTTTCAATTAAACCTCCTTCGTTTCCGAACTGTCTCTTCCGAACCATAGCATCCCTAATTAACCTCCGTCCAAAAAGTTAATCAACCAGTTCACCACTTCCACCTCGGCGCTGAGCCCATTTTCCAGTGTTTGAGTTTCTACTTTAGCGTCAGCTTCCGGGGCGACATTACACTCTCCTGGGGGACCAACAACTCTTTGGGCCATCACGTTTCTCCGGAACAGTTTCCCGGTTTCCTTCCGCTCACCGTGGCCTAATGAAAACAAATTGTCAGCAAATGAAGCGATAAAAATTCTTAACCCTACCTTAATTCTTATTAATTATGGACCCGTCGCCCGGTGCAAGGAACGACTCCCGAAACAGGAGTGCAATTTTTGTGTAATCTTCATTAGCCTTCTGCTGCCAACGGCCACCACTGACGGAAATGACCCGGCCGCTTCGGCATCAAACTCCACACCGAAATCGAACCACTTTTCCTCCAGTGCAGCTGTGTCATAGCTCGAAGCATCCCTGCTGCTTGCTTTTTTCTTGGCAGGATCTGTCCCACGGGAGTGTTCCATCATCGGTGGCAATTTGGCTGAGCGGAGAGTACAGCAGCACAAACACGACCATGTCCGCCCGCAAGGCAGGCAGCAGCGATTGTGTAAAAAGTTTGTCCGAAAATGAAGCATTTTTCCGTTCACTGCTGTCGGGGCGAAAAAAGGGTAAACAATGGCAAGAATTAACATGAAAGTATCAACCCTTCGCCGGCTTTGTTCCATGGTTCCTCGGAAGAATTTCCCCGAATCGGGAATTGCATAAATTGGGAAGGGGAATCTGAACGGCCAATTTGTGTTAATATTTTTATGACAAAACAGGACGCCGCACCCCTTTTCGGTTGTCTCCTGGCGATTGGAATATCATTAGAAAATTTATTGCTTCATCTTGGGCAGTGCAGCCACCGCCGCCGGTCAGGTCGATTCCGAGTCGAGAGTGGGGGTAGATTTATGCGTCTCCATGGTCATTTTTGTATAATTTTATCGGTGCGATGAATTCCGGAATGTTTCTTCAACAACACAACGGAAAACTGCAACTCTCTTTGACAGTTGGTTCATCTTTAACGTAGAATTGATGGCGATACTTCAAGAGCCGTAAAACATTCCAAGCGGATCGTGCGGCTGCTCATTCCACTCGCAGTGTTATGATAACTCTTCTTCTAAGTACCGTTCATATCGCTCAGGTCGTCTTCCATCAGCGAGGGAGAAGAAATTCAAGAAGCCTTTCACTTCCACCGTCTCCATAACCAACTCCTTCCGACCATACGTGCTCCAAGGTCTCGTTCTTCGCAATCATCGTTCCTCTCTAGTGAGCGACGATAGATAAATTCCAAATGCAATTTGAGCCGAGCAGCACTTACTCAAGTTTTGCAGCATCTTGGAGATTCTCGGCTGCTTTCGTTTGAGAACGATACAGAAAATTAATTACGCGCCATTCTCGGGACGGCTTCACCCTCTCTTTGACACAACAGCACCGCTTACAATACCTCCCTCCACTGCACAAATAACGGGAATTATCGATAAACCCAAATCAATAATTAATTAATAATTCCACACAGTCGGTTGCAACCTCCTCGTCAACCATTCTGGAAGCAGCGGGCGAAAATCTTCGCGGAGGAATTCATGCAGCGGAAACAAACGCAAACACTTGCACACGGATGTGACGCTTGGCGTGGGAAGTCACCCCCAAGAGAGGTTCCGGGGTTAGGGTGTATCTGGCGATCATTATTGATAACATTTTCGTTCGAAAACTACGCGCATTCGTTTGTCATTTGAAACGTTATGAGAAATGTTGAGACTTTACATTCTTCATCTCGATGATCATCGATGATCATCGATGGGCGAATCATCTCGCTTGCAGTTAATCGGGGCTCTACTGTATTCGGTGAAAATATGAGGAACAGTCCTCCGACAAACATTTAGTAAAGCCTAGATCCAGGGTTGCCACAAATAATTCGGTAAAAATTTTTGAAAAAATCTGTTAATCTGTATTTTGAGTGTAAAATCTGTATCGAAAAATAAGGGGAAATAATTAAAAAGGTTCATTTTCATTGTAAATTTATTTTTCTTATTTATGGGTTGTTAAAGTCGTATCAATACAACAAAATAAATTATAAAAAGGTTTTCTCAAAATCTTCTGAATCGTATGATGTTTACACATGGTTTTTGTCGAACTTTGCCTTAAAATTTTTCGTCAATTCCATTCTTGAAGCTCCTCCTTGAGCCGATACATAGTTCTTTGCTTTCAAAATAGAGTCTATAATTGTGGGTGCCAACCGATTTCCAGACTTTGTTTTGTTGGCATTCTAAAGCGAAAATATTCGCTTAACACACTTTGATGAATGTTATCAAGAAGTGTCTTACAAACGACCTTTGCAATGGGTACAAAAATTTCTCATCGGCCCTTTGACATCCAACAGCTGGGACCAAGCCATATCTGAGTCACTCAAATTTTGCCCCATAATAGTAGCTTGAATTCGTTATCCAAGCATTGTCTAATACCTACTTCAATGAATTGAGGGAATTGGCACATCAAATTTTTATGGTTTGGTAGCTTAACGAAATTTTGAGGATCGCTGAAATCAAATCGCTTTTTTCCCTGTTGGGTGTGAATCACTGCGTCCAATATATTGAACTATTGTGTTATACCCCTTTTTTTATACTACACTTCAAGCTTATCTACTACTTATTGATGAAGGAGTAGACTGAAAGCTATAGCGAGATAGGTGCCAATCAGGAATAATCTGTTTGATAAAATTTTTAATCCTGATCGGCGACGCAGACCAAATTTCCTTGGGCTCCAGAATAGCTTTATCAAGGTGTTGAAGTCTGCGTCTTGTTAGAGCTCCGCAGTTACAAAGGAAATGTTCCGAGGTTTCGCTTTCGGCATTACAAAATCGCTTTAGAATCTGTTTCACGAGTTCAAATAGAAGTCACGACAAATCGATTTGAAGGTCAGCTTCCTAGCTACATTAAATCCTTTTTCAGATTCTTCTGCATCGATACCAACGCAAAATTTCTCAGGCTTCTTCAGAAAGTCTTCAAAATATTTCACATCAAGGCTAGCATCAGCGCATCGTTGTGCGCGTAGCTCTCCGAACATAGGTTACTCAATATGATCATCAATAACATTCTTGTCTCATTTTAAAATTCGTAAAATTAAGGACTTTCTAATGTTAAAGTACAATTGACGTTATTGATGAGCGGTTGAAGAATTTTAGGAATAGAATAATCGGTTTAGTCATATGTCGCTTAAATGAGTAAATATACGACTTGCGGATTTATTATAGTCATACTTACCTTAGAACAAAAAGAATAGTTTCAGCTCTTCAAATCGCTTAGGATTTCGCTTAGACACAAAAAAGTTTTTATTTATGAAAATATGAAAATATTACAAGTCACTTTTAACACAATCGCTACCATATAGAATTTTTCACTTATATTGGGTTGGGGAAAAAGAAATGTCGTATATTGTCAATATAAGGCGTGATTGTCCTTTTCAGTCTCAAGTTATAGCGCGTCAAAGATGGAGTCCACCAAGCAAGAAATTCGCCATATTTTACCTGCGAGGTAAAACTGCAACGAAGGCGGCCGAAAAAAATCGTGTAGTTTATGGACCCGATACTGTAACGATTCGCACAGCACAGCGTTGGTTTGATCGATTTCGTTCTGGTGTAGTGGCTGTCGAAGATACACCCCGTACTGGTAGGCAAATCGTCGTGAAACCGATAAAATCGTTGAAATCATCCAAGTAGATCGGCATGTGAGCACTCGCTCGATTGGCCAGGAACTGGGTATAGACCATAAAACCGTTTGGAACCATTTGCAGAAGATTGGATTCCAAAAAAAGTTGGATGTATGGGTGCCACACGAGTTGACGCATAAAAACCTTTTAGACCAAATGAACGCCTGCGATGCACTGCTGAAACGGAAAGAACTCGACCCATTTTTGAAGAATATGGTGACTGGTGATGAAACGTGGATCACGTACGACAATCTAAAGCGAAAAAAGTCGTGGTCGAAGCGCGGTGAACCGGCCCAAACCATCGTCAAGCCCGGATTGACGGCCAGAAAGGTTTTGCTGTGTGTTTGGTGGGATTGGAAGGGAATCATCCACTCTAAGCTGCTCAACTATGGTCAGACCCTCAACTCGGTTCTCTACTGTGAGCAGCTTGACCGTTTGAAGCAGGCGATTGACCAGAAGCGGCCAGAAAAGGTCAATAGGAATGGTGTTGTTTTCCACCAGGACAACGCTCGGCCTCACACATCTTTGATGACCCGCCAGAAGCTACGGGAGCTCGGATGGGATGTTCTATTGCACCCACCGTATAGTCCGGACCTGGCTCCAAGTGATTATCATCTCTTCCGATCCATGCAAAACGCTCTTGGAGATACTAAGTTGGCCTCAAAAGAGGCTTGCGAAAACTGGCTGTCTGAGTTTTTTGCAAATAAGGAGGGGAGGGTTTTATAAGGGGGGATAATTGAAGTTGCTAAATGACAACAAGTTTGCGAACAAAACGGCGCATATTTGACTTAAATTGGATAATTTTAAGTATGTTCAATAAAGCGTCAAATTTCGATCAGAAATACGACATTACTTTTTCCCCAACCCAATACTAGTGCTAAACGTTTTACAATGAATGATCGGTCATTGATATGAAATTTCACGAAGCAACCAACATTAAACTTCCAAATTTAAATTTTATTTGCTAGAATTAATCGTATTTATTTATTATTGCTATATTCATCTAACTGGATTGTCTTAATGAATAATATCACAGTACGTCATGGAAGTATTCAGATCTAGCCACACTTCTCGAAAAACAGTTGGAACGCTCGCCAAATTCGAATAAATCCTCAACATGAGTAAAAGAGCGAATCATCGATGATATGGGCTCATTATATCCAAAAGCTGTGCGATGAAATCTAGGTTGGAGCAGAGCGGAGTTTCGTAGAGCTCGAGAAGGAACTCGCAAATCGAGTAGCGACAGCAGTCGGGGGCAGTCGACTTCATTGTTAAGCAGCTTCGCCATGAATGTTACCTGCTGAATCTTCCTACGTGAGGAGGCGATCTGGCGTAGTGGTAACATCCATGCCTCTCACGCTAAAGGTAACGAGTTCAATTCTCACTCCTGACATTCTTCCAAAAATGGAAGTATAAGTGACGAACCAGCCAAATGAGTTGAAAGTCACTATAATACAGAAAAAAAAAAATCTTCCTACGTCTGGCCAAGGTGTCAAGACTTATTAATTTGCAGCGATCACGATATGGTGGTAAGTTTACAGGGTCTTGCCACGGCAAATCTCTTAGGGCGACACGAATAAAGCGTTTTTGAACCCTCTCGATTCTCAAGCTCCAGTTCAGTTGGTGCGGCATCCAAATTAGAGATGCATTCTCCAGGATAGGACGGATCAATGAACAGTACAGCGATTTTAGGCAATAAGGGTCTTTCAAATCTTTGGCTATTTTGGTTATAAAACCTAATTGTCGGTTGGCTTTAGCAATAATGGCATTTCGATGACTAGCGAATGAAAGCTTTTTATCTAATAAGACGCCTGAATCACTTATTTGTTCAACTCTATTGAGCACAATATCTCCAATGCGGTAGTCGAAAATTACGGGCTGTGAAATTCGATGAAACGTTATGATGGAACACTTCGGAATACTAACAATCAACTTGTTCCTTCGGCTCCAGTCGACGAACACATTCAGCAAATGTTGTAGGCGATGACAGTCTTCGATGCTCTTCACCGCACAGTACAATTTTAGATCATCTGCGTAGATTAGTTTACAGCCATCGCCAAGTAAAAGCGCCACATCATTGAAGAAGATCGTGAAAAGCAGAGGTCCCAAGTTGCTACCTTGAGGTACTCCACTCAAGTTTTCAAACGGATCTGAAGTACATGTCCCAAATTTGACACGGAGAACTCTACCGCGCAGATACGAGCTGAGCCATTCAACTAGTCTATTGGAGACACCAAGCTGGCTTAGTTTACGCAATAATATTCGGTGGTCAATTTTATCGAACGCAGCTTTCAGATCGGTATACACTACGTCTACTTGAGCTCTAGCTTCCAGTTGTACAAAGCAATTAAACGAGAAATTCAGCAAATTAGTTGTAACCGAACGACCTGGCATGAACCCATGCTGGTCAGGAGAAATATAGCATTTCGCTCCAGTGAGTATGCTTTGGCTAACTATTATTTCGAACAATTTCGATGCAGCTGACAGACTCGTGATTCCACGGTAATTCCGAACATTTCGTCTATCTCCACTTTTGAACACGGGAAACAGGAGTGAATGTTTCCAAATTTCAGGAAATTTACGCTGTTCAAATGAGTGATTGAATATCGTGCTTAATGGATATGCTAGAGAGGCAGCACACCGGCGAAACACAACGGCGGGAATACCATCGGGTCCAGGCGAGAAGGTGTTCTTCAGTTTGTTAGTAGCAGCAAGAACCATAGACTGAGTGATTTCGAACATGTCTAAATCCACTATATCAGTAGGCACATCTCCGATTGCTCGTTCTACTTCTTCATCGGAAGCAGCTGATTCTGCAAAGACGGATGCAAACAATTCAGCGAATTGCTTGCAGCTTTCAGATACAGAGGCAGATTGTTCGTTGTCAAGAAATGTATGCGCCGGAATGACTGATTTTTTCCTTTTCGAATTGACAAAATTCCAAAACGCATTAGGGTTGCGTCTTAGGTTGGATTGAACTCTCAACACATATGCTTTGTACAATCTCGCATTCAACTTACGATAAGCATTACTGGAAGATCGAAACGCACTCACTGATTCCATTGTGCGATGATGCCGAAGTCGGCGCTGACAGGCATTACGCGTTCGTTTTAGTCTTCGCAAATCAGCACTGCTCCAAGCGGGTGAGACGGGACGCTGACTAATGGGTACATTCAATGTTAGCCACTGACTTACCTTACTTACAATCAGAGATGCCAACCAAATTTTTGAAAGAGATGGAAAAATTTAAAAAAAACTGGAAAAAGCTGGAAATTTGTTTTTAAAAAACTGTAAAAAAGCTGGAAGAATTTTTTTTTATATTTTCTCAATGTTGTTCATATTAGCAATAAAAATAAGGATATACAGTGAATTTGTCAGTATGTAGCATTGGTGCTTACGTTTTAACGCAACCGGAGCGTGATTCACATTATGAACTTATTTTTTCGTAATTAAATGTATTCTGAGGCTAATGACGGGATCGCTTTGGTTTCTTATCCTCGATAGATTAGCCCCCATTACATTAACATCAGAATAAATTGCGAAAAACTGAATTCATAAAAAATTACGCTCCGGTGGCGTTAAGGCAGTACTCTAGTCTAGAAATTTGAAAAAAATCGATTTTTTTCCTTCATATGTCTGTAGATTACGCATTCAAGAATATACACTAGAAAGGTCTTATCAAAAATCCTAATATTTACGGAGTTAGAGCCATTTCAGTGATGCGGTATCTAACCTGGTACGGCCATACCAATAAACTTCGTTTTTCTCGAAACTAGTTTTTTCAAACTGACGTGCACGATATCTCAAGTTCTAGTGAACCGATTCATATAGAATTTGTATGAATACAATCTACAGACATTTCGCCATTTTTTTTAGTTTTACTTTTTTTTTAAATCGTGAAACGTGAAAAAAGCGTTTTAAACCGCATTTTGTTTTTCAAACGGCAGCCATTTTGTCAAAAAAGATGTTTTTCACTTGTCCGAGGTTCATGTGATAGCGGCATCTTTACTGATTCATAATCTGTTCGATTTTTTTTTGTTTCAGACAACCAGAAGGGCTGGAATCGTGTACGCCATGGCACAACTTTTTGTTTGAACCCTCTCACTTCATCAGCTCTTAACTATGCTAGTTATAAATATTCTTTCTCCGTTCAATTTTTATTCTATTGTTAAAAGATAGATGAACAAATAATGATAGAATGGATGCTGAAAATATTCTTTGTTTTAATTTTACGGGGCTCGAAAAAACGTCCGAAATGTGTGTCTCTACACTGGAATACCCCCTCAATACGTAAGTACCGTAGCATTTTTAATTTTCCTCATAATGTTTGTGATCATACATTTCAAAATTAATACTTTGGTTTTACATTTAGTGTCATTCTAAATAATCCTGACTGTTCTTAATGCCTGTCTACATAATTTTTGGAAGCTTGAATTCCTCGCACAGTTTTGTTTTGTTCAAATTGTATTCTGAAAACAATCGTTGAATGGTTGCTAAGAAATACGACAAAATCAGTTGGAATATTTTTTCTTAGTTTTTAAAAAGCAAAGTTATTGCCATTTCTTTATAGTGATAAAATTTCACACCAAAAGAAAGAAGCATCCTTGCGTTCGTTTACAGTGAAATCAGTACAATCCAGGTCTCCCTAAAAAAATCATCGATATCCTGAATATAATTTCGACCGAAAATATTTGGAAACCTTTGTAGAAGGGGAACAATTGGTTGGTGTTCAATCAGACCGGACTAAGTAACATAAAGCCTGTCCACGTTAAATTTCGGACACCAAGATGATGCCAGTAAAACAAAAAATCACATAATACAACAAAACCGATTGTTTATTTCAGTAAAATAGACTTATATCTAAAACAAGGAAAGCTTACTTCGATGTTAATCACGATGTCTGTAAAATTCACGAACTTTCTTGGGAACATCTGCCATAAGGCTCCGTACAGTATCCTCAGATATGCTAGCGGTGGCGCTTTTCCATCTCCTCTTGAAATCATTAATGCCTTTCGCTTTCTTCTTAGTTTCGAATAGTTTTCGCTTAATCAGAGCCCAGTACTTTTCCACTAGGCGAAGTTCTGGACAGTTCGGTGGATTTGCTGTTGGCACATATTTGATCTCATGTTCATTATACCATTCCATGATGGGTTTTGCATAATGATAAGAGGCCAAATCTGGTCAAAACAACGCTGGAGAGTCGTGGCTTCTTATGAATGGTAGCAACCGCTTCTGGAGACATTCCTTCTCGTAGACATCTTTGTTGATAGTGCCGGTAGAGACGAAAGATTTGGATTTTCGGCCACAACTGCATATGGCCTGCCAAACCAAGTACTTTTTGGGTAATTTAGACTGCTTCTTGGTCCGGAAACACTCGGCTATGGCATTCCTTCTCATTGCAGTATGAAAAGCGTGACCCGGAAGCTGTTTGAAGTCCTCGAGAACATAAGTTTCATCGTTCATTATGGCGCATGAAGATTTTTGCAAAAACTGGGTGTAGAGCACCTTAGCATGGCTATTTGCAGTGAAATTTTGCTTATCATCACGATTGGGCACCTTTTTCACTTTGTACGCCTCCAGTCCATGCCTCTGCTTCACTTTTTGTACATATGATTTTGATTTTCCAACCTTTCGATCCACATTTCTAACTGAAAGGTTGGGATGTTTCTCAATAATGGCAACCACCTTTCGGTCCATCTGTCGGGAGCATACTTTTCGATTTGTTCCGCTTCCAACCTTCCGATCCACAGTTAAGCGTTGGTCAAACGATTTGCACACACTAAACACGGTACTCTTCGGCAGTTTAAGCTTTTTGGCGAGATTGCGTACCGACAGTGTTGGATTTTGCTGCCGTTCGCGCAAAATGCGTTTGCGTACTTCCACTTGATTCGACGCCATTTTACCAAACTGAAGAAGAATGTAAACATGTTGGACATCGAAATAAAGAGTAGGGTTTCAGCTGTCATGTAAGTGAAATATTTCATTGATTAGTGAAATATTTCATAAACTACACTGAAAGAAAAGCGTCCGAAATTTAACGTGGACAGGCTTTCATTATGATTTCGAGTAAATCGAACTCAAAGTTAGAAGTTGTGTAGTTTTAGTAGCTTCCAACTATTCTCACCAATTGTTTTTCTATTTTTTCTACAACTCTTAGTTACTCTTTAGCAATATCGTATGATGGTATTATAACAAAAAAACATCTTTAAGGTTTATCAAGAGGGTCTTACAACCGGCTATGTGTAGTTGGTCCACTCTGACTGAACAAAAACATGTTATTCAGAGGCTTGGTATTAATGAACTATGATATGATAAAATCATATCATTTATTCAGTAGAATTTCTCTCACTAAACCTATGAATAAAACAAACCGGTTTTCTTACTTAAAACAGTATTTTACTTACCAAAAATAATCGATTAATATGTATTTTCAAGTACAATTCTTGATTTTCTAAAAAAATATATTTTAATGAATTGTTATGGAATGCCCAAAATTATTCATGTAAAAATCTCGTAAATCTATCAGAAAATGACTGAGTAATAATTGTGTGTAGCTTGTATCTACGATTTCGACCAATCAGAACAATGTATTCCCGTTGGATAACGGTTGAGATTTCTTAATTGTCCGGTAGTTAGTTTTATGAAATATATTATTTTATTCAATGTAAAAATTGTTATGGAGTGCCGAAATCGATTGGCGGAAAAATCTCATCAATCCATCATGAAATGACTGGGCAATAAGCGTTTGAAATAGGATATTTTTCACGATGTGATCGATTGTCGTTTTTAAATTTTCCTGAAAAACGTAAACCTACATTAAAAAGCAAATTGATTTTCTTAATTCTACTGCCAAGAAAGAGTGAAAGAGTGAAAGAGTGAGTGAATTTGTGTTTTCGGGCTTATTGGTGACTTTTACGATCGATTATTCAATTTTAGCGAATTTGTGCGATTCCGAGTTAAAAGTTAGGCTTCGTATGCTGTCATTGGAAGAGAAAATAATTTTTAGGGGAAATAAACACACTTTCGCAGTATAAAATTATGAAATGGAAATTTACTTTTTCGTTTCGAATATGTATTCTACGTAATAAAATAACAGGTAAATTGCAAATAAAAACTGTGTCTGATAATGATTTTGTATTATTAAAATAAGTTTTAGCGGGAATATCAGAATATTAATATTAAGTAAATATTTTCATTAAATTTTTCATGACTTAAAACTACGTTGGGACCATCTAATCTGAAAGAGTAACTTAACTCCCAAATACGAATGTTGCCGCCAGTCTATGACACTGTACATTTATCATCGTGGATTGCATGGAATTTTATTGATATATCGTTCAAAGCCGAACGGCTGCATCGAGTGAATAAAACGGCTTGTTATTTTTGGTTATCGTAACGTACCTTATCGCACGATCAAACTTTCGTACATAGTAGTATTTAATATAACCGAAGCCTTATATGGATAAATATGTAATTGTGTATACAATATCGGGAAGAAATGAAAAATCGTTTTTTCTTTGTTTTTTCAACGATGATTCCTGATGAAACTCACACGTATACATACAACCATACACGCACTTCTCACCCACAAACGGAGCAATGTCTGGAGAATACGGCGGGTGGGATAGGACCTCCCATTTCAGAGTTTCCAAGTATGTTTTGACCGGATTCGCGACATGCAGCCGAGCATTGTCGTGTTGCAAAATAACTATAGCGTGTCTTTGTTACGCTTCAACTTTTTGGCATATACTGGAAAATACGCGCAATGACAGTAGCTTTCCAACGAATGTCTGGGAATTTGATTCACTGGAATAATAATCAAGTAACGTCATCTGTTGTAAAACCGAAGAAACTTACCGGTACACCTAATATATTTTACCCAAAAATATATTCTCGAGCAAGAAGAAAAATTTAGGATTCCTCATTTCGATATTGACACTAAAATTTGGCATGGACAAAATAAGGTGTGAAATAACAAAGAGGAAGAATATATTGGAGAAAAAAAGCTTTTCAATACCAAAATTTGATGATTACACCAAACACCAAAGTAATACATGAGAAGTGTTGTTTTGGTATTGCATGTGCTCTTTTCAGAATTGGAACCTAATAAAAAATCATATATATATATAAATATATATATATATATATATATATATATATATATATATATATATATATATATATATATAAACCTGGTGTCACGGTGTTTGTTACCGAACTCCTCCGAAACGGCTCACAATCTGGTGAGCAAACAAAAAACAAAATACAAAAAAACTTGGTAAGCATGAGAATACGTTGTAAACTATATACGATATCGCTAGGATACTGATTACTGAATATTCAATACCGATTAGAGAGCCTCTATGCAGACAAAAAATCTGAATTGTTTTTTCTTAAATTTTGCTCCAAACAATACATATAACCACAAATTTAAACCTATTTTTAATCGCGATTTTAGTAATTTTTCACAAACAATATTCAAATCATTTAACCGTTGGTCGTTTTTCAATCAGAACGGATTTATTTATGTTGTTAAATGACAGATGGCGCTAGATCGAACTGCCATCCACCCATTCGCTGGAAGTATTTTTGAATGAGTACAACGAATTATTGAAATACTCTTCACACTTGCTCGGTTTACAAAATGACAACCACGTTATTGTCATCAATTCTGACAAAACATCGCTGGATCACGTGTCTAGATTCAGTGCGCAAGCGTTACTTAAAGCATAGAAGGTGTCTGCACAATGACGCGAGAAATTGTGATTCGAAGAAAAACAATAATTCACCGTTAACGCACATGGTCTCATACGCACATTCGACTCTCTCCATGTTCTTTTCAATAGCACTAACGTTCCCAACGTTCGCCTTCTCATCGTAGTATTATTTGCATCATTTTCAGTAGTACTTAGTTGAGATTTCTGTACCAAACAACAAGCCTTGGATGTATTCTGAGTGGCAAGCTTTGGAATGTGTGTGACCACAGTGCAAGTCAGAAAAAAAATTGACGAAAAATGCCCTTGTTCTGAAAGAACAAGACGAACATTGCACAAACATTAGACAACGTGACCCTGCCACAGGTACTCCATTCATTATGAGCATCATTACTCATTTTGGAATAATATTTATGAATAGCTATCTCAGACAAATAAAATAAAGGAATGCGCTCGATGGATTTTATATTTGTCATTCTATGATTCCATGATCTATACCAACAATTTATGGCCGATATGTACGCGAAGGTAGAGGGCGAACGACTGCGATTCTACGACTCAATCACCATAAGTGGATTGAGGAAGAATACATTCACTTGGGAAACGCTATCATGAGCAACGCCGTAACAGCTTCAGAATCAACATTATCCGAACGGATTGCAATTTTACATTATGAAATCCGTTCGATTCAAGTTCAATCGAGTTGTGAAAATGTGTCAACCGTGCGACGCAATTCGATATAGACAACATTGAGCTCCGTGTTCCATTTCTGTGGAGAGTTGATTTCAATCGAATCGTTAAAACATTCAAACACGCGTACAATACATTGGTTATGTTTTATTCAACACCCAAAATATTCCCTAGAAATAATTCCTATGATAGAACAACGTTTGCCGAGTCAACTAGTAACTGTATATAAAACCCAATCTGGAAGTATAAACATCGAAAATCTAGAATTTGTATCTGCAAACTCGATCATGGAATCTGAATATTAAATCCCAAAAACACTGTGATGCTCAAACTGATATATATATCTTGATAAAATATATACAGAATTAATAGAGGAGCTAAGTCGCCATTCAAATAGTCGTGTATCAGAAGTGCTTCGCAGATTGGGCAGTACTGGGAATTTGAGAATAGATTACGAAAATTTTGAAATGCCTCCTGGGTTGGTTCGTCGTGAAATGTGGGATGTGTGATAAGTTATATCAAACATTATATTCTCTTTTACTGTAGTCACTATCTGAGGTTTGGAATGAAAATTGGTCATCTGAATCCAAAACATACGACTGGAATCTGTAGTTCAATTTTGTAATTTGTAATTACGGGTGAGTCATAAGTAGCGGGACTAAATTAATGAAAAAGTTTTTTTTAATTCCTTTCTTTATGGCATTTTCACAAGTCCATACAATGTGCGTTTGAAGTGTAAAACAATTAGACAGATAGTGGACCTTCATCTTCAATCTTTCTCAAGATTTCCGGAGCGTTCGCCATCATGATTTGAACCACCTTGAGGACCACTTTTTTGGCACATCTGATGATACGGGATTTGAGTTGTTGCGGCTTTCCAACCATTTCTGTACACCGACAGGGACAGTGTGACCCAATACGGCTCGATTGGCCGCACCTGGGGTACGTTTGAGGGATTTTGTTAGAGCAGTGTTTCTCAAAGTGGTCGATGGGGCAAAAACCCTATAAAATAACAAAAGTTCTAATTTGAAATCCATTATTTTTGGGTGGAGTTCAAAACTATTTTTAACACTTAGACGGCGATAAGTGCCGTACTGCACTCAAAAATTATTCCGCTGGGGCCATGAGTGCAGCACTGCACACGCGAAATCATCCAAAGTTTCAAACGTGTGCGCTACAATACATGTTTTACGTTAAAACTAATGTGTTTTTCGTTTTCTACAGGCCTCAATACATAGTAAGGACCGTATCGTTATTTATGGGTACGCTTTAGAGTCTCTGTCTGAAAAAGACTATAGCTTGTTTTGACAGCTGTTTATTTTTCTCCTGTTGTTGACACAGTTAGCGTTCAGTTAGCATTGTTAAAAGATCGTTTTTTCCTAAAAGTGCAATCATGAGAGGGCTAACAGAAGAAAAACGAAAATCCATTGTGACCAGATACTGCTCCGAAACAGGAATATCAATGAGAAAATTGGCGAAGGCGGAAGGAGTAAGCGTCCATGCGGTCCAAAACGCTATCAAGCGATTTGGTATGTATAATACATTGAAGGATCTACCCGGTCGCGGCAGAAAACCTGGGCCATCCAAGCCAAACTTGGATAAAAAGATTTGCAGGCAATTTGAAAGAAAAAAGGAATTATCGATACGGGATTGCGCAAAAAAGTGTGGAACATCAATCGGTATGGTTCAACGTGCCAAAGAACGTAACTCACTGAAGGCATATAGAAAGCAAAAATGTCCCAAACGCAGCCAAATTCAGGCAAGTTCCGTGAAAACCCGTGCCCGTAAGCTTTACGATGGGATTTTAAGCAAACGCGAACTGTGCATCGTCATGGATGATGAAACCTACGTCAAACTGGACTACAAAACTCTTCCTGGGGCACAGTTTTACACTGTAAAGCAAGGAACAGATGTCCCGAACGCGGAGAAGTCAATTTTTTGCGAAAAATTCGGTAAGAAAGTGCTGGTTTGGCAAGCTGTTTGTCAATGTGGCATGAAATCATCTCCTTTCTTCACTCTCGGGAATATGAATGGTGAAATTTACCGGAAAGAATGTCTCCAAAAGCGTGTGTTACCGCTCATCCGAAAGCACACTGGTCCGACACTATTTTGGCCTGATTTGGCATCATGCCACTATGCACGTTTGACCTTGGATTGGTATCGCGAGAATAATGTCGATTTTGTGGAAAAGGAGATGAATCCTCCAAATTGTCCGCAAATAAGACCTATTGAAAAATTTTGGGCTTTGATGAAGGGACGACTGCGGAAGAAGGACAAGGCAGCCGATGACCTTGAGCAGTTCAAAAAGGATTGGATAAATGTGAGCAAACAAGTCGATGAGACGGTTGTCCAGAACCTAATGAGGGACATCAAGAAGCAGGTGCGATCATTGGCGCGAAAATCAGAATCTTGATTATTTTTTACTGTTACTCCTTTCTTTCATTCATAAGATACAATATTTTGATATCAGAACTGAAAAATAAATGCAATATTTGAAATAAAGCTGTGTTTTGAGCGTACCCATAATTAACGATACGGTCCTTAGGACACTTCGATATCATAGTTTGACATCATTGCTCGTATTATTCTACTAATTACAATTTATCACTGCCCGAAATGCTCCGAAAAGTTTTTATGACTGGATTGTTTCAATAGAAGACATTTTTCGAAAAAAATAATTGTTTTATAAAGATTTTTATCGATATTTTATTCGTTTACCTTGAGTT